>NC_136261.1:358530208-358651155 GCF_964187855.1 Myxine glutinosa | reverse complement strand
CTGTCTATAAAACTTTGTTACAGAACTCTACTGGCTCACCTCTGAACTTGTCTTATAACTTCTTGGCAAATTATAATCTAGCCTTTCTATTTTCGGTGCTGATGAGAGATTTGCATCTTGCAGTGTAGCCCTTGTAATTCTGCTGTCAAAGTCTTCTGCAAAGGGTACGTTTTGATATTTTCAGCCCTACACTCTGGAGAAGGTTGTTGATGATGTCACTGACAGTTGTTTTAGGGTTTTTCTTTACAGCTCTGATGATTTTACTGTCATCAACTGCAGTAGTTTTCCTTGGCCAACCTGGCCATTGTCTATTGCTAAGTACACTAGTGGTTTCTCTCTTTTTCAAGATATTCCAAATCGTTGTATTTGTTATGCCCAATGTTTGTGATATGGTTCCAATTGAATTATTCTGTCATTTCAGCTTCCAAATTGCTTGCTTTTCTTTCATCGATAGTTCTCTGGTCTTAATGTTAGTTTATGCCGACTTGATTCCAAAGGCAGACTCCCATGGCAAAAGCAAAGGCTAAAACCAAGACGAGACATTCACAGAGCTGATCTTTTATGTGTGAACAATGAATGCAACAAAAAACACCTGTCAGTCATTTGTTCCAATACTTATACTGTACTTCCGTAAAATGGGAGGACTAAACATAAAAAGTGCTATTGTTCTACAATGGTAAAACATAATATATCCGTAGAAATACCAAGAAATAAAAGTTGACCTTCTGTACTCGTGCTTCATATTCATCTTCTGATCTCAAATCCAAATTTCTTGAGTCCACAGTATATCAATGATAACAAATTCGACTTCACTGTTCCAATACTTATGGAGGGCACTGTATGTTTGTGTGACCTCTATGACATATGTGTGACATTACACACACACAAACTGTTTTATATATATATATATATATATATATATTGTTACAGACGTGGCTTAGATGTTATTTACCGAGCGGTTTGGTATGACCACGTCTGCACAAGTTACCCGATTATACCCGAACGTTGACGAATCGCGCTACGCTAGGTCAATGAAGGAAAAGACACACGGCTGGGATTAAAATGACACGACACCATGGATACGGTTCTCAAGACCTCCGGAGGAGATTATATTCGTTCGGAAGGTCAGATTACAGGGACGAGAGGTACAGCATAGAAAGACAAGCACTTAGACACAATCTTATATTAACCCCAACAGACGACAGATAAACGGGACAAAAGGCTGACTCACACGGGGATTGATGGCTAGGAAAGGCAGGATCGATGGCTCCAGGTGCACCTGGGCTCAGGGACAGAATCGGCTCGGTCCGGTCCAGAGATGCAGCATGCAGGGAGGTCGCAGCGCTCGGAGGTAGTGACTTGCTCTTCTTCAAGCTGGGGGCGCATCTGACGTCACATCCGGTCAGTCGCTGCGTATATCCGGCGGGGAGTGACACGCCCTCGGCTCGTTAGCTCCGCCTCGTGGAATCGGCACGTTGCTTCTCATTGGGTGCGTGCGGGGGGTTTACCAGGCTCCGCCCTTGACGAGGAGCTGACAGCCAGCCCCTTCGTGGTAACCCCGTGGAGCGCATGGTCATGGCGGCTAACCGAGCTGGTGGGAGGACGCACACTCCCCCCCGCGCGCCGTGGTTGTAGTTGTTGTTGTAGCTGTAGTTGTTGTTGTTGTTGTTTGGGGAAGAAGATGGAAGGAGGTATGGGAAAGGTCCTAAACTCACTACTGGTGCCATATAATCACATTCTGGTGCAACGAAGAGTCAGAATTAATGGAAAGGAGTCCTTAACTGACATAGACTAAGAATAACTAGCAAGATGTCCGAAAGTTGTCTACGTGAGATGCGGTGGACCTGGGCACGACATTTAATGGGGGAAAAAGGGGAAGGTCGGCTCTACTGATTGTTGTTTACAGACAATGGGACTAGGGAATGGGGGATTGGGGATAGTTGGGGAGTATTGGGGAAATAGGGGAATATTTACAAGCGGATATGGAGGCCAAATTCCATATTCGCAACAATATATACTAGCAGAAGTACCCGGCATTGCCGGGCGGAGGAGGGGAGGGGAGGGGGGAGGGGAGGGGAACGGGGGGGGGGGGGGGGAGCGAGCCCCTTGGCAAAGCGAGCGATTTTTTTTTCATAGCATCATAGCGTCATAGCGTTTCATAGCGTCATAGCGATTTTTTTTTTCATAGCGTCATAGCGTTCATAGCGTCATAGCGTTTCATAGCGTCATAGCGATTTTTTTTTCATAGCATCATAGCGTCATAGCGATTTTTTTTTTCATAGCGTCATAGCGTCATAGCGTTCATAGCGTCATAGCGTTTCATAGCGTCATAGCGTTCATAGCGTTTCATAGCGTTATAGCGATTTTTTTTTCATAGCGTCATAGCGTTCATAGCGTCATCACGTGATCGCTCTGAGCGAATCAGCGCCCACCTGCTCTGATTCCGTTGATTCCGTGCGCTGAAATGCGCTGAGGTAAATATGAATAAAAAATATGGATCGTCAAATATTTTGAGTTCGGCCATGTTCGTCCCAGGCTCAATGGCCATGTCTATGCCAAATATCAAGCACGTAAGCCTCTCCGTTTAGGAGTCTATCGGTAACATTACACACACACACAAACACACACACAAACTGTGTTTTATATATATATATATGGAAAAAAAAATCAAACAAGCACATGCGGAGAGGTCGGTGGCCACTATTTTTTAACCGCCTCTCCTCCAGTCTACTTCCCTCTATTCTCACAGTCTTCTGACTCTCCACAACTCCTCACCGTGTAAGTGATGGAGGTCCCTGGTTCGAGTCCCAGGTTGAGTCAGAATTTTCCACACTAGCCCCACGCAGGAATTTAATTCCTATTTATAAAAAAAAAAAAAAATGTAAATGAAATTTTTTTTTAACCAAACACATGCGGAGAGGCTGGTGGCCACTATTTTTTAACCGCCTCTCCTCCAGTCTACTTCCCTCGATCTCACAGTCTTCTGACTATCCACAGCTCCTCCACGTGTTCTTCCAAGGAGTTTATAATGTAATGCTCTCACGTTGTAACTCCTGCAACTGTCTGACAATGTAAGCCACTCCTGTTTAAACTCTCAAAATAAAGGTATTCCACACAACTCAAATACTTTCTCTCAATGTGGAACTGCCTTCTGGAAAGGGTTACAATCACATTCTTCCTTCCAAAGTTCAAGCAAAGCAGTCTGTAACCATCTCAGGTCACTCCCCATCCCTACCTGTGACATGTGATCGTTTCTACCCCCATTAGCCCTACCTCATCCAGCCATCTTATTTACAGGTTACTGTATCTCCTCCCATCCTCTCTGATCTTCTTTTTGTGTTTGATTCCTTTACTTGTCTTTACTTTGTTGTGTATTTACTTGTTCCAACTGTGGCCCACTGCCCAATCGTTAGCATATTTCCTTTTACCCCCTGTCACCCCACTCTTGTACAAGCCTAGATTTTGTATACAAATGTCCAATACTTCATATTTTTGTCCCCTTCTCCGAAAACATTCCTGGTGACCTGTGTGCACCCTGCATAAACATGGGGGAGGGGATAGAGCTCGGGAAGGGTAGAGGGTGCAAGACCAGAAAGGTGACGGAAGAAGACAGAGCGACCACCGACTTTTCTGCGATGTGAAAATGATAGGCCCATATAAAGTAATAGGAACTTACCGGAAGTCTGCACTTTGCGAATAAATAAAAGTCGTTTAGTAAGGGCAGATGGCAATATAAACATGGAGCAACAACAAGGACCCTCTTCATATCGTCTCAACACGTTGAATAATCCATTCCTAAGAGCTGAGGAAGTAAAACAACTGTCACTCCCTCAGGAGAAGATTACCAAAGCTGAGACGTCAGTTCTTCTCCCATTCTGCAGAAACTGGGCCATTCAAACACTAAGACTCTTGTGTGTGCCCTCATCCTCAATCAAGCCTAATCCCCTCGTCTCCACGGGAAGCATCGACCAACACTTGATTACGGAGAATAGACTTATGGCAAAACTGCTTACAATAAAAGGGCCACTACAAATTATACCTTCTTAAAACCGGAATTGAAAACCAATAAGGAAAATTATTACTTTTCAATCGTTAAATTTAAAAAGCATTAAAACAGTTTATCGTGAACTGTAATTCATTTGTACATAGGAAGTCTCAAAAAGCTATGCTCCTCCAATTCCACCGCAGATGACAACTGCGATCATGCCCTGGACGGTGGGTGATAGTTTGAGAACAGGAGCGTTTCATTCACCAATAATGGTGAGCTTCATATAATGAGGAATCGTAGGGGAATTCACTTTAGAACCCTTCCTGACGTTTCTTCGGCCTCTTCTCCGATAGCTGCTCTGCTACCCGAAGGCTCAAACACGGTCAATGCTTCTCTCGGACCAGAAAGTTCGACAACATAATGTTGGTGCCCCTGAAGAACATCATGAGCATGAAAGCTTAATCTTCCTAACAGAATCCTTTTTTTCCCCTGCCTTCCAATTCCAGACTTATTCCCTACTGCGCTCTCTTCTCCGTTTTCTGTATTCATCATCATCCGATACCAAGTCACACTACTATGGGGTAGTGGTTCATTCAGAAGGTATGGTTTATCCAAATCTTTTACACAGCTGGCCAGGCCTGATTTTTGATGTGAGCTCTTTAAGGTAGGGATTTTGAGCTTGGCCTGGTTTTCGGTGACCAATTCGTCTACTTTTAGCGAGCGACACGGTCTCCAGCAATCAATGCGAGAGGACGAGTCCCTAGCATACCTACCTATCCGAAGGACGGTACACTCATCGCTGCAAACCCCTGCCCATGAAGGAAAGCTCAAAGGTAAATGTGCTAGCTCTCAGGTTCCCGCCAGCACAGTTGCTTACAACTTACGAATTAATTATTGCTTTACGCTTGTTGCTCTGCAAAAAGAGGCTTTCTGAAAGCTCTCTGTACTCTCTTGCCGACTTATATTTGCTTACGTTTCTTTATCGTCCATCTAGGCTCTCCTGCAAGTGCTTTTAAAGTGCAAATCTAAAAAGGAAAGCCGTGCAATAAATACCGACTCAAGTCCAAGTTGAGAAGGTCAAAAAGGAAAAGTTTTACCTTCTTCACAATGAAGCCAATTTTCTCGCTGGAGCTTCAGCACAAACTTTTGGAGTTGAACAAGTTACAACACAGTGGTAGTTTAACGCCTTTATCGTCATGTAGTGTGTTTGGACAATAGCGATGGCTATCGAGAGCCCTGTTGGAAAGTTGCTGCAGCTGTCATTTGCACAACATTTGCAGTGTGATGACACTTGTTCCACTTCAGAGCGTGGGAGAGGAATATGGCTGCCTGACTTTTATCGGCTGTGTCTGATGGTCTGGATAGACTGGAAAACAGATGGAACAAGAAAGGCACTCAGAAGAGCGCATACCTCCACCAGGCTGAACAGTTTACGTTTTGTATCCACTGATAGGCCGGATTTGGATCCGGACCTGAACCAAAATCTAATCGGCTTGTTCTTGTAATCAAACCAACTCGTCCACCAAGTTTAGTCAAAACTCTTCCACAACTTTTTTAAATATCATGCTATATGTTGCTTTTCCCCTGACCTCTCAATGGTGAAGAATCACTTAAAAATTAAATAATTATCGTATCCGAATCCATATTCAGATCTTCACCAAAATTGAATCGATTAGTCCTTGTCACACACACAACTGGTCCACCAAGTTTCGTCCAAATCCATCAATAACTTTTTGAGATATCCTGCTACGTATCATTTTTGGCCCGATCTCCCAATGGTGAAGAATCACTTAAAAAATTATACTAGGCGGATCCGAATCCGTATCTTCACCAAAATCTTATCATGACGTCCTTGTCACATACACTACATCTCCGCCATATTTCGTCTGAATCCATCGACAACTTTTTGAGATATCTTGTTCACAGACAGACAAATAGACAGGGGTGAAAACATAACCTCCGTCCACCATTAGTGGAGGAGGTAACAAAAGTCCGCTGAAACGGGTCATGAACTGAACTTGCAGCAGGTCAAAGTTTGCAAACAGCCAGACTTTGCGGTGTAATTATTGTTAGAGCGTCCGCCCTGAGGACTGGGAGGTCGGCAGTTCAAACCCCCGGCCGAGTTCATACCAAAGACTTCAAAATTTGTACATGCTGTTTTTGCCTGACGCCCAGTATTTAAAAAGGATAGCGCATGGAGAAACAACCATAGGTTGGTAATCAAAGCACAGATGTTGATAGGTGCAATTGCCTCCTCCTGTCTTTAAATTCCTTGCAAGGGACTCATTATTTATTAAAAACACAGGTATGTAGGTAGCCCTTAACAAAGGAAAGTATTCTTTTAACAGTAAAACCTCAAAAAGAGGCAACTGGAAGTACAAAAAGAAGTACAACTATCGGGGAGGCCGCTTCATGGTGGTTGTACCCCCAACGCAAGTCGGGGCCACATCTTCCCCATTCTTCCCTGCTGCCCGGATTTGTCAGGGCAGCGGCGGTCACGGTGAAAGTGACCCGACCGTCTCTTTCTCCTTTTCTTTCTCTGTTTCACTTTTTCTTTCTCTGTTTGTTTTTTTCTTTCTTTATTTCTTTCTGTCTTTCTTTCTTTCTTTCTCTCTTTCTCTCTCTTTCTTTCTTTCTTTCTCTCTTTCTCCCTTTCTCTCTCTCTCTCTCTCTCTCTCTCTCTCTCTCTCTCTCACCCCCCCCTCTCTCTCTCTTTCTTTCTTTCTTTCTCTCTGTCTCTGTCTCTGTCTCTGTCTCTGTCTCTGTCTCTCTCTCTCTCTCTCTCTCTCTCTCTCTCTCTCTCTCTCTCTATCTCTCTCTCTCTCTGTCTGTCTGTCTGTCTGTCTCCCTCTGTTTGTCTCTCTCTGTAACACCCTCTCTAACTCTCTCTCTGTAACACCCTCTCCAACTCTCTCTCTGTCTCTCTCTTTCTTTCTCTCTCTGTCTCTCTCTCTCTGTCTGTCTGTCCCTCTCTGTCTCTCTTTCTCTTTCTTTTTCTTTCTCTCTCCCTGTCTCTCTTTTTCTCTCTTTCTCTCTCTTTCTTTCTCTCTCTGTCTCTCTCTGTCTCTTTCTTTCTTTCTTTCTTTCTGTCTCTGTCTTTCTCTCTCTGTCTCTCTTCTCTTTCTTTCTTTCTCTCTCTTTCTTTCTTTCTCTGTCTCTCTTTCTCTTTCTTTCTTTCTCTCTCTCTCTGTCTCTCTTTCTCTTTCTTTCTTTCTCTCTCTTTCTTTCACTCTCTTTCTTTTCTCTCTCTTTCTTTCTTCCTCTCTTTCTTTCTTCCTCTCTCTGTCTGTCTTTCTTTCTCTCTCTGTCTCTCTCTGTCTCTGTCTCTGTTTCTCTCTCTTTCTTTCTCTCTCTGTCTCTCTCTGTGTCTCTCTCTGTGTCTCTCTATGTGTCTCTCTATGTGTCTCTCTCTGTCTGTGTCTCTCTGTGTGTGTGTGTGTGTGTGTGTGTGTGTGTGTGTGTGTGTGTGTGTGTGTGTGTGTCTCTCTCTCTCTCTCTCTCTCTGTCTGTGTCTCTCTCTGTGTGTGTGTATCTCTCTCTATAACCCTCTAACTCTGTCATGGCCTTGACTCTGTGAATGCGGGGGTACACCATCTGGATGTGGGGGTTGTCTGGGTCGCTCCTGCGAGATCGATCGGGTCTCACCGTGCCACGGGCTTGCTCAAGAGAACTGTCTGGGGCTATACCAGAACAACAACACCACCACCAAACCACAACTGAGATTAGTGTAAGCATGAAAGAATTCCACTGCATATAATTGACCTTAAAAATAAAACGATAGTTTGTACAGAAGTATAATGGCTGTCAGTTATTGTTTTTGACAGTGGCCTAAGGCTCATAGACATAGACTAGTTTGTCCAAGAACCTGATGCAGGACAGGGACAGTAAAATACATCACTGTACATTTACACGAATCACAGGGACATCAGGAAACAATGGACAAATCAAGGGCGTGTGTTGTATTTGAACCACAGGATCCCAGCATCTTGAGAAAAGTGCTCAGATGGGAATGGCAACCAGGCCAAACCAAAAGGCAGAAATCCAAAAATCTAAACAAACCCCGATTGTCGATCAAACGTCCAATCACAGTGCCCGCAGTGCCAAGAGACGAGAGATTGAAAGAGTTATTGTTAAGCCTTTGATCCCTGAACATGTGTAATACACGAGTGCAGATAACAGGCCTGTACAGGCAGATGGTAGACTGCACTGCTACAGTGAGGCAAGTAAATGGTGATTTGAACCGGCGTCGCTCAAACACTGTCCAGATGCCATAACTACTCAAACACACATGTATGCATGCAAGCAGACAACGCAAACGGCATTCCGCCTGATTGGTACAAACATAGCCAGACAGATGGGCCAAATCGCAAGCGTGATTGCGACAAACAAAGCTAATGGCATAATGACGTTATTAACAATGTACTCCACCCGACGATTTGCGCGCAATAGGCCTACACGAGGTATAGGGTTTTGCCTACCTGCACGTGCACTTGGTTAAACGGTAAAAAAAACAACTAAACAATCCATTTTGCCATTAGATGGGAAATTATCATGAACGCCACCCAACGGTGACCTAATTTTCGCTGAGGTACGGGGTTCAAAAGGCTGCATGATGGGATAGTTCAGAGGTAGCACACTCACTTTATACTTCCGGCCTCACTATAAACTGGCATTGTGAGGCCTTGCTGGCAGGCTTTACATTGTTGAGTGTGCCCATCCTTTAAATTGGGGATATTCGGGAAGCTGTTGGGTCTAAGAATTCCTTTGTGGATGTGGGACACTTTATACTTCCGGCCTCACTATAAACTGTCATCATGAGGCCTTGCTGGCAGGCTTTGCATTGACGAGTGTGCCCGTCCTTTGAATAGGGGATATTCGGGAAGCTCTTCAGTCTGTAAGAATTCCCTTGTGGATTTACCTTTCAAAAAGAGTATGACATTGTGTGCTGATGCTCTAGCCAAATTTGACATGCCGAAAAATGGTTGAGGGCTGCTTCGGCAGCACCTTACAATGGAGTAGTGACCTGTTCAGGGGAAATTCTCACCAGGGAAGCGTCCATGACTGGTTGCATTTCCTGTGCCACCAAATTAGCTAAATCCTAATCAACAAAACATCCTGAACAACCAGATAAATAGTTAGCGAAACTCTCACCGGAGATGGCAGTCAACGGGACCGTGGGGATGACCCGCGGAGAGTCGCTGTCTTCCACGTAGAAATGAGCCGTCTGGAAACATTTCCTGGCAAGGAGAGATGAGAGATTGCAGGTGAGTCTTTATATGCATCTTTTGGATCCGATGACTGGCATCGTTCATACACTCACTGAAAAAATCAGGAATTGATGAGAAGACCAGCCATGCTCAATGGACATGACAAACACTGTACCCTAGACCCCACCATATCACGGTATTGTCGTTAGCATTGGCAGACTGCCAAATGTGCATCATTGATATACAATAATTGTTGATGTTGTTGTATCATGGGCACTTCCATGGCTGAACAAGTTATCCTGAACAAGTTATCCTGAACAAGTTATCCTGAACAAGTTATCCTGAACAAGTTATCCTGAACAAGTTGCAAGTCAATTGTAAGGTGCCTCCTAAAGAGCCCTCAGTAAGTGCAGCGATTTCTAATTTAGCCAGGGCACCGGCACGCAATGGCATATTCTTTTCGAAAGGTATTGTGCGAAATTTCATGGATCCACAAGCCCGAGTTAGTAGATGGGCCAGCCGGCTTAATGTCTCCTCCAAAGGACATCAATGCAACGCCCTGAGAGATTCCGGGATAAAAGTTGTGGTTTACAGTCGGGTGAGGAATCAAACCCAGACTAAACAGCTCAAAATCAACGCATTCTACGTCTGAGTCTCACGTGCTTCCTTACTCAATAATAATAATAATAATAATATTAATAAGCAAGAGGCCAATAACCTGCGCAATGTTTGCCAACCTATGGCCGTTTGTCCATTCTCTGTCCTTTTAAAATGCTGGGCTTCAACCAACGGAGCATGTACAATTTTTTAAGTGTTCGATACAACCAAAGTCCTTGGGTTCGAACCACCGACCTCCCAGACTCAGAGCAGACGCTCTAACAACACCACCGAGTCTGGTTCTAATTGGGGTTCTATCTGGAAAAGCTGGACTGCTTGTGTCTGGCACAAAGCCATTTGTTTATTTATTTATTTTTAACCTCCGAAGACCCATCCTCCTCACCCAACGTCAAATACATTGTGTACATCAGATGGATGAATCCATTGTCTTAAACCTAATAGAAAGCACCTTGAAGAGTGAGTGAGTAAGTAAGTAAGTAAATAAGTAAATAAATAAGTAAGTAAATACGTAAATAAATAAGTAAATAAATAAGCAAATAAATAAATAATTAAATAAATAAGTAAATAAATAAATAAGTAAATAAGTAAGTAAGTAAGTAAGTAAATAAATAAATAAGTAAATAAGCAAATAAATCAATAAAATAAGTAAATAAATCAGTAAATAAATAAATAAATAAATAAATAAAGTACATACATACATACATACATACATACATACATACATACATACTTACAAACATACATTACATAAATACATAAATACATACATACATACATACATACACACCTGAGACACCTTGTAAGGTTGCTATCCATTACACAATGTATTTGTCTTTGAACAGACGAAAATGCTAATTTGCAGTTGTATTATCAATAATCTTACTATAATTCACCAAATGTCCGTCCGTCTGTCTGTCCGTCTGTCTGTCCATCTGTCTGTCCATCTGTCTGTCTGTCCGTTCGAAGGTACCGTAAAAACTGCTGAACCGATCGCAACGATATTTTTGGGTGGGTAATCCTGGGATCTCCAGGAGTAAAATAGGCTATTCAGTTTTCCCAATTTCAGCTTTGGTCTCCAGCATTCTCAGGTTTGGACTCCCGCATAACATTCGCGTTCACATCACGTTCATTGTGACGATGTTTTCATTGTGACGATGTTGTTTTCCCGGGTGCCACACGAACAGCTGCACCGATCGAACTCGGTGACCTCAGACAAAGACCTTTTATAAGGACACGGGTTGAATCCCTGCTTGAGAGAATTCCATCCCCCTCGCTCCCCCGCCACCACGGCCGTCTCTCCAACTTACAATCCCACGAGATATGCGGAAAGGACGACCCAAAACCAATATAAACATCATTAAACATCATTCGTATGTAAACATCATTAAAAGTAAATAATGACCTCGGCCAAAGTTCAAACGATGTGGGTTTAATCTCTACATGAGAGAATTCCACATAGCTATTTGGGCGGTGAATACGCTAACAGATCGCTGTCTCCATCGATCTTGCCAAGGCCGTAACACCTATCGGCTCAAAATCCTTTTAAGTGTTGATTTGGTAGTTTTTACAATCAAGGAAACATTAACAATGTTGTTAAAAGTTTATTTTGTGATTAATTTGTGATTGGAGTTATGTTGTTTGGAATGAAAAAAAAAGGGATATCAAGTTCAAGTAAATGACGACATGCCGTGATGGTTTCTACTTTCTGAACGTGAACTTCGTGGATCGCCATATGCAGATTTGCCACGGACCATGACCGATGTTTCGATACGTGAACGTACCCATTTGTTTGTGAACGGGTACGTTTTTCATGGAAGTCCTTCACGAACTTGCTGTCCATTCTGACGGGCGACTGAAGGTGCTACAGGAATGTGGAATTTATTGGTTTCATGCTTTAGCATTCACCGTATCTGCATTGCCTGTTTGCTTCTGGCCTCCCACCCGTGTGAAGCACAGGTATCTCACACTAGTTTCAATAATGCACGATCAACACAGTCAGATGTAAAGCTTTTGCATTGGAAGTCAATGGCGATGCTATTGGATACCTGTTCAGCACACCTGGAACGTGGTAAAAGCTCAGCGCATGATGAGACGGCTTATAAAGCTTAAAGCATATTGGTTGTCCACGAGCTCTGGATCTGCAAGAAAACTCCCCATTGAATGAAAAACATAATTATTTCATCCTGACGCTCTCACCTGAAGTCGGCAAAACTAACAAGGACCCACTGATTTACGACTTGTGCAGTGGGGATTTCTTTTTGGGGGATGGGAATTTATTCTGATTCAGATCCCAATTCTGATTCAGATTATCCTGGTACGGTACGCATATGATGTTAAAGCACGTACAGTACGTGGAGTGTATCTGTGATAAAGCATGTCCCATGACTTTTGCACGTCTGCTGGTAAAGATATAGATATATAGATATATAGATATATATTTATATATATATATATATATATATATATATATTTATATATATATATGTATATATATAGGAGCACACGATGGATGGGCAAGTCACTCTCCTTGGACGACTCGTCAGCACCATCCCGACACATACCACTGTGTGTGTTATGGAATGAGATGTTTTTATAGCGGCCGGAGTGCAAATCCTGCCATCAACCTCCTCGAGAGAGGACCCAGTATCCTGGTACTCATTTCACCGACCTCAGAAGGATGACAGGCTGAGTCAACCCCACCTGGTATTAATTCAACAGCTGAACGGGATTCGAACTCAGGACCTTAGGGTCCCAAGCCCACCACCCTAACCATTAGGCAAACACCAGGTAAAGCTATGTGACATCGGCAAGGATACATTCGCTCAAATCAGGAATATAAACAAATGTATGCGGAAGATGTTGCCTCCCGACATGTTCACGGTCACAGGTACAACCAACTTGTGACAGTCCGACACCTACAATGATTTAAAACATGAGCATGATAGGTCAGACCTCATTTAAAAATAAAAACACAAAGGTGGTTGCCGAGTTGTTTAGCAACCGAGCGCACACAGTTTGGTGTTGCATTACAGAGAGTGTGTAATGCAAGTTAGTCAGACATTCATAAAGATGCAGATCCATCCAAAACGACCGAGGAAAAAGACCAAACGCGACTACTCCCGAGGTCCTCGGACCATTCGGATGATGTAAAGTAGAGTGGTCAGATGCGGTTACCTCGATCGGTTGCACAGGGTCGAGCACAGTCGGCCGACAATGCACAGGAGCCGCAGCACGCTGCCCAGGCAAACCTCGAGGCAGTCCACGATTTCACAAAAGCCCATCGTGGCCGAGCACCGGCCTCGCTACTGATCCCGCTCTCTGGGCCAGCGAGAGCCCCTTGGCTCATGGCTCCGCCCCTGGGGGGAGCACGTGGGATCTGCCTGCCTGGGGCGGCCATGTGTGTGGCAACCACGGCCAGCGAGCTACGCAGCCAGACAATCCGCGTGCCAGTAACGAAGATCCCACCGGACAAGGTCTACTGAAGGGCCGGTTGGTAAAGATACTACACAACCGTCCAGTCGATCCACCGCACCGGTAAAAGTTATGCCAAGTATCAAATTATCTGCTGAAATTTAAAAGTTTAATCAAAATGCGAGTTTTCTGCCAAAAAGTTAACTTTCTGTTTTTGTTTTTGTTTCACGACCAAGTTGAAAATCCCTCCGAGTGCGCATTTTGGATTTCCTCCCCATCGCGGTGATGCTCAGTTTATTTGATGCTCAGTTTATTTGATGCTCAGTTTATTTGATGCTCAGTTTATTTGATGCTCAGTTTATTTGATGCTCAGTTTATTTGATGCTCAGTTTATTTGATGCTCAGTTATATTTGATGCTCAGTTATATTTGATGCTCAGTTATATTTGATGCTCAGTTATATTTGATGCTCAGTTATATTTGATGCTCAGTTATATTTGATGCTCAGTTTATTTGATGCTCAGTTTATTTGATGCTCAGTTTATTTGATGCTCAGTTTATTTGATGCTCAGTGTATTTGATGCTCAGTTTATTTGATGCTCAGTTTATTTGATGCTCAGTTTATTTGATGCTCAGTTTATATGATGCTCAGTTTATTTGATGCTCAGTTTATTTGATACTCAGTTTATTTGATGCTCAATTTATTTGATGCTCAGTTTATTTGATGCTCAATTTATTTGATGCTCAGTTTATTTGATGCTCAGTTTATTTGATGCTCAGTTTATTTGATGCTCAATTTATTTGATGCTCAGTTTATTTGATGCTCAGTTTATTTGATGCTGTTTATTTGATGCTCAGTTTATTTGATGCTCAGTTTATTTGATGCTCAGTTTATTTGATGCTCAGTTTATTTGATGCTCAGTTTATTTGATGCTGTTTATTTGATGCTCAGTTTATTTGATGCTCAGTTTATTTGGATGCTCAATTTATTTGATGCTCAGTTTATTTCATGCTCAGTTTATTTCATGCTCAGTTTATTTGATGCTGTTTATTTGATGCTGTTTATTTGATGCTCAGTTTATTTGATGCTCAGTTTATTTGATGCTCAGTTTATTTGATGCTCAGTTATATTTGATGCTCAGTTTATTTGATGCTCAGTTTATTTGATGCTGTTTATTTGATGCTCAATTTATTTGATGCTCAGTTTATTTGATGCTCAAATTATTTGATGCTCAGTTTATTTGATGCTCAGTTTATTTGATGCTCAGTTTATTTGATGCTCAGTTTATTTGATGCTCAGTTTATTTGATGCTCAGTTTATTTGATGCTCAGTTTATTTGATGCTCAGTTTATTTGATGCTCAGTTTATTTGATGCTCGGTTTATTTAATACTCAGTTTATTTGATGCTCAATTTATTTGATGCTCAATTTATTTGATGCTCAGTTTATTTGATGCTCAATTTATTTGATGCTCAGTTTATTTGATGCTCAATTTATTTGATGCTCAGTTTATTTGATGCTCAGTTTATTTGATGCTCAGTTTATTTGATGCTCACTTCATTTGATGCTCAATTTATTAGATGCTCAGTTTATTTGATGCTCAGTTTATTTGATGCTCAGTTTATTTGATGCTCAGTTTATTTGATGCTCAATTATATTTGATGCTTAGTTATATTTTATGCTCAGTTATATTTGAGCATTAATCATCCACTCCCTTCATTGGTGAACACTTTCCATCTTGGGGACCGCCTGCTATATCACAGATACACTCCACGTACTGTACGCATACTTTACCATTGTATGTACCGTGCAACTCGAACACCACCTTTCCCCACCTGAACAGTGCAGCAAACAACTGGAATAGCATCTTACAGCACCTGAACAGTGTAGCAAACAACTAAGTAGAGCAGCATCTTACCACACCTGAACAGTGTAACACACAACTCGAACAGCACCTTGCCACACCCGAACAATGTAACACACAACACGAACAGCACCTTTCCCCACCTGAACAGTGTAGCAAACAACTAAGTCGAGCAGCATCTTACCGCTCCTGGACAGTTTACCAAACAACTGGAACAGCACCTTACAGCACCTGAACAGTGCAGCAAACAACTAAGTAGAGCAGCATCTTACCGCACCTGGACAGTGTAACACACAACTCGAACAGCACTTTGCCACACCTGAACAGTGTACCAAACAACTTGACAGCACCTTGCCACACCCAGTGTAGTAAACACCTTGAACAGTTGGAGATATGTCAGGAAGCCCGACAACAGCTGGTCACCATTTTTGGTCTACATGAGCCAACGTTTACATTTGAGCCAAAGTTTACCTTAAATGGACACAAAAATCACACAAGTGAAATCATCCTCATCGTGAAAATCTCAAAACATTATGCGGATTTGTACCACAACCACATGGTCTCACCACAGTCTTGTCCATTCAGGCCTTAATCCGTTTGTGACGTTCTCTGCGTCCAAAACTATTCGCTTCAAAGCTTCAGTCTTGGTTGCTCAAATGACCGCACCCCCACCACCGCATCCCCACGGGAGCAGAGTGAATGAGCTACGACAATGACAATTACTTCACGTCATCAACTCCAACGTCTGCTCCCCCCCCGTTGACCACAGCTGGGACTCGAGGTTCGGACTAATTCGCCCAACTGCAGAGCTAACCCAAGCAGCTGCCACACCCATGGCAAAATAGCCTAGCATCGTTTCTAAATTGGACACAGGCCATAAAAACATTGTCCTTACCAATTTTACTGCAACAACGAGCAAGGACCAACGAAACAACGAGGGTACCAGTGTCCCAGAGATGGTGACGAAGTAAAGTTAATGTGGAAAAATCATACTCGTGCTTTCCTGATGAATCATCATAAAACATCAAGTAACAAGAAAAAGAGCAATCGGAGATTGCAAACCCTCGCCAGGATGTATTTCAGTGGTTTTTAAGGCTTTTGTGTTAAAACGATTATGGCGGTCGAACCACGCAACCGATGACGTCATCATTTTTTTTTCCTCCACTAATTTATTCCTAGATTATGCACAAGAAATTTCATCTTCATCGATGACGTTTTGTACTTGTCAAATTATGATGTCATAATGGAGGCACCTATGACATCATAATTCACAGACGTTATTCCCCATGGAGAGTTCTTTACAATGAGCCATGTCTGAATTTTTTCTATTCAGCGCTTTCAGAGATATAGAGGTGCAAAGTTTTTCGGTTTTTCCAAGATGGCGGCCGATCCACGCGACCGATGACATCATTATTTTTTTTTCCTCCACTAATTTATTCCTACATTATGCACAAGACATTTCATCTTCATCGATGACGTTTTGTACTCGTCAAATTATGACGTCATAATGGAGGTACCTATGACATCATGATGAACATGAACATGCTATTCAGCGCTTTCGGAGATATAGAGGTGCTAAGTTTTTTTGTTTACCTATGACCTCATCATTAACATATTTTATTCCACATGCAGAGTTCTTTACAATGAGCCATGGCTCAATTTTTTCTATTCAGCGCTTTTGGAAATATAGAGGTGCAAAGTTTTTCGGTTTTTCCAAGATGGCGACCAAACCACGTGACCTATGACGTCATCATTATCATTAAAAAAAATATACAGGTAGAGTTGCACATATGGTGAAAATTTCCTGTCAATCAGACCAAGAGTTGCAGAGAAAATCATATTTATTCTGTGCGGACAAACAGACAAACAGACAAACAAAGACTCAAATGCAATATCCTCTCCTCCGACGAGGGTAACAAGTAACAAAAGTTTTGAGGCCTCTATTGCTTTTGTGGATACGTTTGAATGTGGTTATGTCCTGGTTTAGCTCTCCAGGAGCACGTCGATCTCGACTATCCAGATGTACGTCGGTAGAGGCCAAAGTCAAGTGTTTATGGCAAAAAACAACATGACCACTTCTTGTCTTAAATGAGCGTACAGAATGTCAACGTACCGGTAGCCCGTCTATAAGTGACCACAGACACGTTACATGGGAAGAAATGGCTTTAATAATGAGCGCGTGACCACCACCGACTCAACGTGTCAGAGGGATGCGGAGCAGTGACCTTCTTGACCTCATACACCTGGCACGAAGCCTGTTTTGATGGTCGATTGCTCTTCGCAGGTCATTCTGGAGAGATCGTGCTTTTAAAAAGCAGTTCCTCTTTGGAAAGGATAAGATAACGATCCTCATGAGCAGCAGGAACCAATGGACAGTCTTAATGAGGTCCTTCCATAAATTGTCCAGTCTGACTGTTCTTATCAATGCCCGAGATAGCAGTCTTGGTTGAACCATCCCGATGCCATAAGCCAACTAATTTGGTGCTTGATGATCCTAATGATAACATGGATGACCACTTTGTGGAGGGTATTGACAAGGGTCGTGTGCAGACATGTAAGCAGATTATATGGGAGACATGATTTGCATGTGAATTTCCAGGATATTGCACATCCAACTTCCTGATTGGATTTCTTTCATCGATACCCATTGTTTTCACACAAATAACTCAGATATTGTTTAATTCTTGTCGAGTATGGATGTTCTTCCTCAAAATCCCTTTACATGGGGTGAAGCTGACTGGTACTGAACTGCTGCTCCGCTCTGTGCACAACACTCCTCTACCACCAGCCATCTCTCTCCAATCTCGATCCACTTCCACCTTTCTGACATTTCTCTTCACACAATTCTCCCATCTCAACCACGGCCTAACCTTTGTCTCCTGCCTCACTCTTTCAACACTTCTGCTTTCTTTGGTACTATATCTCCCTCAATCCACATAAGGTGGCCTGCCCATTTCAGGTGGATTTTTTAAATCAATCTCTCCGTCAAGCTGATCTGCACACCGGTCTCCTCCCTCAGTCCGTCTATCCTTCTTTCTATCCAACCTCTTCACTCCAACATTCCCCCTGACCCAGTTATTCTTGCAGACCTGCGGCCTCTGTTGTTGCTGCTCCATCAGTACCACTGTCTGCAGACCATATAGTTATGCCAGCGTTACAAACGACCTCAGGTCTTCCTGTCCACCATCAAACCCTCCACTTTCCTCCAAGCGTTCACACACACTTGTGTCCTCCTCCATCCCACTGCCTCCAAACGACTGTCACCACACACCATTCCACCTCAGTATTGGTTCATGACTTATCAAACAGAGTGACCACTATATTCGTCATGGGTGTGTGTCTGTCTGTCTGCAGCATAACTACCCGATGATATCATCCGATCTTGATGAAACTTAGGTGGGAGGTTGATATCATGATCTAGTTGTGTCCTGCCTAGAGTGGGCGTATTGCGCCCATTGTGGGCGGAGCCACGCCCGAAAAAGATGTCTTTTAGGGGGTAATCGAGTTCAAGCTACATCTTCTCCAATAGTCAGAGAGCCTACTACACTCTATTTCAACCCATAGCATACAAAAGGTTTGACCCCCTAGAGTTGTTGGGGGTATCAAGCTGAGTAAAAAAAAGTATGTAAGATTGACCCCCCCTGCTGGAACTAGTCACCAGACCCCCCTAAAATGACCCCAATAATGGGTTATTTCAACCCATCTCATACATGGACCAAATTTGGTTACAATATAGTGTCATGTCAGGACATTACAAAAATGTCAAATCTAACAACTTACCCTGCTGGAAAGGTGATGTTAGACCCCCCGCAAAGTACCCCCCAATAATGGGTTATTTCAACCCATCTCATACATGGACCAAATTTGGTCACAATATAGTGTCATGTTAGGACATTACAAAAACATCAAATCTAACAACTTACCCTGCTGGAAAGGTGATGTTAGACCCCTCGCAAAGTGCCCCCCCCTAAAAACGGGTTATTTCAACCCATCTCATACATGGACCAAATTTGGTCACAATATAGTGTCATGTCAGGACATTGCAAAAACATCAAATCTAACAACTTACCCTGCTGGGTAGGTGATGTTAGACCCCCCGCAATCTCCTATTGCATATACGAACCAAATTTGGTCACGATGTACAAATATAACAAATCTAACGTTACCCTTCTGGAAAAGGTGGGTGATGTTAGACCCTTCCTCAAAACAATCTACACACAATTATATATATATTATACCACAATCCATTGTGGTATCTCTGTCAGAGTCCATCTGTATCTGAAAATTAATATCACAAATCAAATAAAGTCAGCATACACTACAAGTGTTGGTTAATGAAATCAGCATACACACTACAAGTTACAACTACAAGTATAGAAGTTTGATTTAACTATTAATCTCCATTGTAAGAGGCTTCTGAGCTTTATTAGTTAATCTTTGTAATAAGATTAAACATTTTAAATTATCAAACCAATGCATTTCAAATAATGTTTGATTGTTAAACATTTTAATATCCTCTAATGTGGAACAAATATCAACTTTGTTATCATTATTAACCAAAAGAAGAGGGGAATGTCAAGAGGAAAACATAAATTCTTCAGATTAAGTTTCCATACTTACTATATGAAAGCATGTTGCTTAAAAACTGGAAAATCTAGAATATGCAGTTCCTCAAGGAGGGGCTCGTTCAGTATCTGTGAAAGTTAAATACAAAATGTATTTGCTATTTGACCATATAATGCTCATGAAATGTAGGATAGTATGCCTACAAGTCAATCATCTCTGATTGGTTTCATTCAGGCTTCTATTTATTATATTATATTTGATCATGTCATGCTATTATAAGTGCATCAACAATATTTTATTGGTTGTCCTCTATTGGCTTCCGTAGTTTACAAAAAATATTACCAAGGAGGGCCTAGCAAGGTCATTTGCATACTTTTACTAAACTAGGGGCATTAAATGATGATGTATGTCAATGTACAGACATGTCTTAAGCTGTTAAGTTGTTACATTTGATAATTTGTAATATCCTGATGACATGATTGTGACCGAAGTTGGTTCATGTAAACGATGGCTTGAAACAGGGGTACTTTGGGGCCGGGGGGGGGGGGGGGGGGTCTAACATCACCTACCCAGCAGGGTAAGTTGTTAGATTTGATGTTTTTGCAATGTCCTGACATGACACTATATTGTGACCAAATTTGGTCCATGTATGAGATGGGTTGAAATAACCCGTTTTTAGGGGGGGGCACTTTGCGGGGGGTCTAACATCACCTTTCCAGCAGGGTAAGTTGTTAGATTTGATGTTTTTGTAATGTCCTAACATGACACTATATTGTGACCAAATTTGGTCCATGTATGAGATGGGTTGAAATAACCCATTATTGGGGGGTACTTTGCGGGGGGTCTAACATCACCTTTCCAGCAGGGTAAGTTGTTAGATTTGACATTTTTGTAATGTCCTGACATGACACTATATTGTAACCAAATTTGGTCCATGTATGAGATGGGTTGAAATAACCCATTATTGGGGTCATTTTAGGGGGGTCTGGTGACTAGTTCCAGCAGGGGGGGTCAATCTTACATACTTTTTTTTACTCAGCTTGATACCCCCAACAACTCTAGGGGGTCAAACCTTTTGTATGCTATGGGTTGAAATAGAGTGTAGTAGGCTCTCTGACTACAAGGGGTTTGGTGGAATCTGACAGGGGTTTCGGTATTTGGTTAGGTGACTGTCATGTGTCTAGCCCCACGAAGCTCGATCTTTCATTTTCGCCCCAAGGTCAAGGTCACAAGGTCACGAAAATTAGAAAAGTCGATTTTTGATGGTTTTATTACATTGTTCGCTTCCTGATAGAGTGAAATGTCGTACATGATTTTATATTATCACATACATCATGAAATACAAGTTTTCCAACAAATTTCAGAATCTTCGACCTTTGACCTTTGAAGGTCACAAAGGTCAAAGTTTTAAAGTTGTCGGAATCGAACCGAATTTTCGGTATTGTGTAGCTAACTAACCTCATAACTGATTATACATTATTTTCTATCTCACTTCAAGGTCAGTAACCTTCGTTTTGACTTTTCCGGGCCTGGCCTGTCCGGGCCTGTTTCGGTTATAGTCTGTCCTTTGTCATTGAATACCGCTCGCTCGTGAACCATCGTCGTCTCCTGACTTGTACAAATCTATTTCTGTGCCTTCGTAGAGTATCTAATACAAACTAGGACTGCACTCAGTAGAGAGCACACCTCCGCCAGGCTGAACAGTTTATGTTTTGTATCCACTGATAAGCCGGATCTGGATTTGGACCTGAACCAAAATCGAATTAACTTGTTCTCGTCACCAAACCAACTCGTCCACCAAGTTTAGTCGTAACTCGTCCATAATATTTTTAACTATCATGTTATATAATCGCTTTTCGCCCGATCTCTCAATGGTGAAGAACGACTTCAAAAATCAAATAATTATCGTATCCGAATCCATATTCAGATCTTCACCAAAATCAAATCGATTCGTCCTTGTCACACACCCAATCTATCCACCAAGTTTCGTCCAAATCCGTCCACAACTTTTTGAGATATCCTGCCGTGTATCGTTTTTAGCCCTATCTCTCAATCGTGAAGAATCACTTTAAAAATTCTAGTAGCCGGATCCGAATCCGGATCTTCACCAAAATCGAATAATTTCGTCCTCGTCACATACACTACATCTCTGCCAAATTTCGTCCGAATCCGTCCACAACTTTTTGAGATATTTTGTTCAAAGACAGGCAAACAGACAAACAGACAGGGGTGAAAACATAACTTCCATCCACATTCGGTGGCGTAGGTAATAAAATTCTACTCTTCAGGGTAGTCACTTGACAAACGGATGGAAAGGATGGAAAATCCAAGTTACATTAAAAAATTGCTGTCATCTATCTATAATTCCAGTAATCTCTGTGTGTGTGTGTGTGTGTGTGTGTGTGTGTGTGTGTGTGTGTGTGTGTGTGTGTGTGTGTGTGTGTGTGTGTGTGTGTGTATGTGTGTATGTCTGTGTGTTTGTCTGTGACCGCTGTTTCTCGACAACCACGGGTCCGATATACTTGAAACTTGCCAGGTATATTGCTGGGGACCCGAGGATGTGCCTTTTCAAGGTTTCATATTAATCGGAGAAGTAGTTACCGAGCTATGTCCAAAAAACGATTCAGCCAATCAGAGAGCAGCGAGCTATCACGTGTGCCGAACGTGGCGAACAGACTCTGCCTCGGACGGCACATTTGAGAGCGTATTCATTTATTTCACGTTGGCAAACTATGTTGGCGTTAAACTATGTTTTAAAACTAATTAAAACTAATTTGCGATTCATCGTAACTGCGATATGCGACCTTCCGGACAGTCAAATGAGGACGTCACTTCCGGACTTACGGATAGTCATAGTGACGCTGAACGTGGCGAGCAGACGCTGCCTCGGACGGCACATTTGAGAGCGTATTCATTTATTTGACGTTGCAATCTGTGTTGATTGTTGTAAGGTACGATCGATTGTAGTACATACATATTTATATTTTGTACATATTCATTACGGGCACGTCACGGGTACGGGTACGGTACGGGTACGGTTCCGGGTACGGTACGGGTACGGTTACGGGTACGCCACGTACGGGCACGTCCTAGTCTATCTATAATTCCAGTAATCTCTGTGTGTATGTTTGTTTGTCTGTGACCGCTGTTTCTCGACAACCACGGGTCCGATATACTTTAAACTTGCCAGGTATATTGCTGGGGACCCGAGGATGTGCCTTTTCAAGGTTTCATATTAATCGGACAAGTAGTTACCGAGCTATGTCCAAAAAACGATTCAACCAATCAGAGAGCAGCGAGCTATCACGTGTGCCGAACGTGCCGAACAGACTCTGCCTCGGACGGCACATTTGAGAGCGTATTCATTTATTTCACGTTGGCAAACTATGTTGGCGCTATGTTGGCGTTAAACTATGTTTTAAAACTAATTAAAACTAATTTGCGATTCTTTCGCTTTCCTGCGCGTTTGTGCACGTTATGGCGATTTCTTTACCAAACTCCGCAAGCCGTTCGCTTTGGACCAAACCATTTCATGTAAATAGAGGGGGGGGATTGTCACCGTACTCGCAAGCCGTTCGCTTTGGACCAAACCATTTCATGTAAATAGAGGGGGGGGGGGGGGGGATTGTCACCGGACTCGCAAGCCGTTCGCTTTGGACCAAACCATTTCATGTAAATAGAGGGGGGGGATTGTCACCGTACTCGCAAGCCGTTCGCTTTGGCTTTGCGAATGGACCAAACCATTTCATGTAAATAGAGGGGGGGGATATAATTTTAGATATATATATATAGTACGGGCATGCCCTAGTCTAAATAACTCGTGGTCCTCTAAAAAAATATAAAAAAACCCGTCGTTTACGTGAGATGTTCATAAAGCGCTTTAAATTAGGTACAATAGCCCAAGAAATGCCAACCTTTTGTATTTATTTTTTTTGTATACAAGATCGAGGCTCGTGTAAGAGCCAACATTAATCACACACAAAAAAAAAACGGACACAAAAAACATACAATAGAGGGAGCGGGAGACAAGATGGGGGAGAGAGAGGGAAGCACACAAGTACAACAGCAGAGAACAGGGACAACGGAAGATCTGTGGGAGGGAGAGGGCTTGGGGGGAGGACACATGGGAAGGGGTGGGTGGGGGGCGTGGTGTAAAACACATAATCCACATGGACATTGCTCGGACTTCCAGGAAAGAAGTTAGAATTTCAAAAAAGTGGATCTGGGGTGAATTAACGGGGGTAGAAAAGATCAAGGTTTTGGATGGGGGAAGATAAGAGATGGTGGTGAACAGCTGTTTTAAAGACCTGGAGGGAGGAGTGGGATTGAAGTGAGTGAGGGAGTTTGTTCCAGAGGCGGGAGAAAGAGGCATGAAAGAGTGAAGGTGAGCAGAGAGTCTTGATTTTGGCAGTTTCACCAGAAGAGGGTTGCTGGCAGATCTTGTGCGACCTGCAGGAATATTTGAGGGACAGAGCACAGACAGAGCTGGGGGAGCAAGGCCGGAGAGGAGTCGCTAGAAGACAGAAAGACCACCAACCTGCCTGCGGTGAGTATGTGAAAGGCCCTCGGAGATAGCGTCATCGCGGGAGATTCCAATGATTCTGAAAGCTTTGGTTTCAACAGCGTGAAGACGAGCTAGGTGTGAGGCAGGAACACCGGCCCAGAGGGGAGAACAGTATTCCATTGAGCTGCGGATGAAAGCCTTGTATGTGGTGAGGAGCTCAGGTGTGCCAAGGAAGGACTTCGCACGATGGAGGATGCCCAGTCGGCGACTGGCTTTGGAGGCCAGCTTGGAAATGTGGTTTTCCCAGGAAAGATCATGGCAGATAGTGAGACCCAAAAGCTTGAGTGACAGAACTTCTTGGAGAGGATTGTTCAGAAAGTAGATGGGAGGGTTGTCCAGTCGGTCTTTTCGGAGAGACATCGTAAGAGTGTGAGATTTGTCAGGATTGAAAGACATGTTCCACTTGTTTGACCAGTCTGTGATTTTGTCCAGGTCTGCAGAGAGTGAGGAGGCTGCAGACTGCCGATCTGAGGGATGAGGAACGGAACGGCAGAGAGTGGAGTATTTTCACTACATAAATAATTCTTCAGAAAAATTCCGAATTGCCATATCTTATAAATAATTTTAAGTGTTTGTTTGTTACTCTATCACGACTGGAGCGTAGCACATAGAGGCCCCAAATTTGTGGTTGAAGTACTCCAGAATCTGGGCAAGGTTTGAAGCTATCGCACATCGGCATTGACCTCCATTTTGAGGCTTCTATAAATTGTATTTTGGGATGTGGGGTCAGGCAGTGCTGCCGCCAGCCCACAAGCAAAAGGTAACCACCAGGAGGCCAATAACTCCATTGATTTTCAATATCCAACACGTACAGAAAACACCGCTGGGTAAAGCTCACCAGGCTGGGCATCACCGGGTGCCCCCCTACCCCTACCCCTACCTTCTCCCCCTAAGTACAGTGTATAGTAATATATTCATAAAATAAAGAATAAGTTATGTCAGCATTTCTTGGAGAACATTTTGTGAGAACAATTTGAAAGTCCCACATATATTTATTTTACCAAAACAGGAACCATAATCTAATAGCATAAACCTGAGATAAACATAGTATGAGAAATACCACAAGGTAAAAATAAAGTTCTTACTTTTAGAATCATCTTTCATGAGATTTGATGATGTTCTCATCCGATTCTTATCAGGTATCTAACAGAAATCAAAGGAGATTGTTGTACTGGACAGAGTATTCCTATTCTACCTGAATATTGAATCTGACGCTAACCTTTACACCTTAGCTATAAGCTTGTACGCAGTTTCACACCAAGTCCAATGTCATTTCACAGTGCATTGCACATGAATGTGAGACTAATGCATGCATGGAATGCTCAACCTCCCAAAACATGTTGGAGACCACAGTTTGTGCGAGTTTCAAACACGCAGAGCAAAACATAAGAAAGAAATGGTAACTTTATATTAAACCTATCTGAAGCTTGTACTGGAGCTCAAACATAAATCGTACACACGACAGACGTTGGTAGACATCGGTGTACATGTACATGACTTACAAGAACATGAGCAGACAATGGACAAACACGTGTGGTGTTAGGAATTTGAACCTGGGTTCTCCTGGATTCTCTCTGCCCTGGATTGTCTGTGCTGGACGGGATATCCAAAGACCCCCGGGGGCGGCCAGGGTAAGGGTTTACCATAAATCATGGCCTAACATAGCAAGCAAGTTGGTAACCAATATCTTGTACGTCTAAGATAGCAAGATGTCTTATTGTTGTTTAAGTTTGATCGATTCCGTGTTACACGGTAAAACAAACGTTTGGAATTTTTTAGCTGTTTCGTTGACAAACTATAACCACTGGAGTATGTTGGCAGAACGTTGATCGAGGTATGATAACTGGAGAGGGAAACAAGGCGAAGCTAACGCTCCGGGCGTTAACCGTTCTTCAGACAAAAGAAAGATGGGATAGGGGCAAGGGTTGAGGAAGGTGGTAATGAGTCAGAGCTGGGTTATGGGTTTGGGGTCATGTGGGGTGAGAACGACTGATTTTTATAGGGCGAGTTGGGGTTCAGCGGCTAAAAGCCAAAGAGACTGGGAGAAAAGTGAAAATAATAGGGGAAAACAACAAGACGACAGAAGAACGTTAGATAAATAAATAAACAAAACAACTTCTAAAAGTGCCACAAATAAAGAAACAAAAAATTAAAATAATCTATGTAATAACATGCTTGTTCGTCCAGCCATCTGTAACACTCTTTCCACCCATTGGATGGCTAGCTGGCTTGACTCCACCCACAATTGGAACCTGAAAAATCACACAGCCGCCATGTTGGTGCTATGCGAAGCCAAAGACATCTTCGGATCAGTCATATTCACAATCGCCATGCCCTCCCGATAAATATTCCCTTCAGTGTAAATGGACCAAAACGACTGGTAAAAGCATCATCAAATGTCAAAAGGTCGGAGTCGATAGGAATCACGGAACTTGTTAATGGCACAGTAAGTATAGGCCTCAGGATTCAGTCCGAAGGCTTCAGGCCTCTGGTGTCGGCCTATGGCCTAGTGTAATTGGAATCTTTCCGAGCTATATAACCACAATGTATTATATATGCACTTATGCAGTGGGCATGTTTTTCCTTCAACCCTGGGTTATTATTTATTTTTGGGATTGATCGACGCTGCAGGCTGTTACCTATACACTGCCCAAATAGTCATGTGGCATTCTCTCAAGCAAGGGGTTTGCCAAGGATGTTATGCAGGTTCCTTGCTATTATTTCCAACTATTTTATCTGAAACATCTGGACCAGGTCATTTATTGGGTCATTTATTGGCACAATTAGGCTGCACATGGTCATTTGAGAGTTGCAATTCTACGGAGTTTCCGCATCATATCTCACGGGATTGTGGGTTGGACAAGTGACCATGATGCGTCATGACATGTACAAGCCATGCATTTGCTATTTTGATCATGGTTGCTGTGAAGCCGGTGATGGACAACATGATATGGGAGAGGAAAGAGTTGAATATTTCGCTGTTTCGATGAGGAAATGAAGAAATAGTCGTGGTAAAAAAATATTGGCACCCTTGCACTTTTTTCAATTAACTCACAATTTTCTTTAAAAATAAGTTGAAATTGACAAAAGTATTTGGTCTTCACAATTATTTATTTCAGTGTTAATATTACAGAACCATTGTTTTTTATTCAGAACTTAACATATCCTTTAAAGTTTCAGAAAATAAAAAGAAATGGCATTGACAAAATTATTGACACCCTAGACTTAATATTTGGTAGCACACACAGCCTTTGGACAAAATAACTGCGCTCAAGCGCTTCCTATAGCCATGAATGAGCTTTCAACACATCTCGACTGGCAGTTTGGCCCACTCTTCTTATGCAAACTGCTCCAGTTCTCCCAGATTTGAAGGGTGCCTTCTCCCAAATGCTGTTTTCAGATCTCCCCACAGGTGTTCAATGGGATTTAGATCTGGACTCATTGCTGGCCACTTCAGAACAGTTCGCGTTTTGTCTTGAACCTTTCCTGGGTGCTTTTTGAAGTGTGTTTGGGGTCATTGTCCTGCTGCAAGACCCATTGCCTTAGACAGAGACCCAGCACTGGGTTGAACAATGTGCTCCAAAATGCCTTGGTAATCTCCTGATTTCATGATGCCATGCACACATTCAAGGCACCCAGTGCCAGAGGCAGTGCTGCAACCCCAAAACATCACTGAACCTCCTCCATGTTTAACTTTGGGGAAGGTGTTCTTTTCTTTGAAGACTTCGTTTTGTTTTCTGTAAACATAGAGATGATGTGCTTTACCAAAAAGCTCTAATTTGGTCTCATTTGTCCACAGGACATTCTCCCAGAAGGATTTTGGCTTGTTCAGGTGTGTTTTGGCAAACTCCAGTCAGGCTTTCTTAGCAGTGGGGTCCTCCTGGGTCTCCGACCATAGAACCCCCTTTCATCGAGTTGGCAACGGATGGTGCGAGTTGAAACTGTGTTGAAGTTTTGTGAAAAAAAAAATTGTTGAAAAAAAAACCTTGTGTCTGAAGGTCAGCTTGAATCTGTTTGACAGTTGATCAGGTGCTTTCTCCACCATTCAAACAATCATTCGCTGCAATCTTTGATCAAGTTTTCTCTTGCGGCCACGTCCAGGGAGGTTGGCTACAGTGCCATGGGCCTTAAACTTCCTGATAACATTGCGTACGGTGGAAACAGGAACATCAAGGTCTCTGGAGATGGAATTGTAGACTTGAGATTGTCAATGCTTGACTACAATCTTGTGTCTGACCTCCTCAGACAATTCTATAGTTTTCTTTATTTTCTCCATGCTCAGGACGGTGACACAGTGACACAAAACAGCAGAATGACTCCTTTTATCGATTCAAACTGGTTGAATGAGTGATTTTTATATTGCAGACACCTGCAACTCACCACAGGTGAGTTCAATTCCAAAGTAAAGGCGAACCACCTGCTTGAAATCTAATTATTTGTAGCAATTTCTAAAAGGTGCCAATAATATTGTCCGGGCCATTTTAGGATTTCTGTGTGGAATAATAAGCATTTGCTTTTATGAGTGGGAGGAGGGGGGGGGGAGAGGGGGAGAGAGAGTTGGGGGGGGGGGGAGTGGCGAGAGCAAGGATGGGACATAGTTGAGAGGGGGATGTTTAGCCTTTGCTGGGGGGGGGGGGGGGGGGAGGGGAGGGGGGAGAAGTGATTAAGGACTTTTGGTGGGAGTTCAGATGGAGGGGGGAGGGTGTTTGAGGGGTTGGTTGTGAGGGGTGGATTGGGAGGGGGTTTTGAGACGGAGTGGGGAGTGAATTTAAACATTAGGGTTGGTAGGGGGATGATAACTTGGGGTTGGGAGGAGGAGGTTGAGGACTTGGGGTTGGGAGGCAGAGGTTGAGGACTTGGGGTTTGAAGGCGGAAGTTGAGGACTTGGGGTTGGGAGGTGGAAATTGAGGACTTGGGGTTGGGAGGCGGAGGTTGAGGACTTTGGGTTGGGAGGCGGCGGTTGAAGACTTGGGGTTGGGAGGCAGAGGTTTAGGACTTGGGGTTGGGAGGCGGAGGTTGAGGACTTGGGGTTGGGAGGCAGAGGTTGTGGACTTGGGGTTGGGAGGTGGAGGTTGTGGACTTGGGGTTGGGAGGTGGAGGGTGAGGTCTTTGGGTTGGGAGGCGGAGGTTGAGAACTTGGGGTTGGCAGGCAGGTTGAGGACCGGGTTTGACTAAGGGAAATTGTCAGAACTCACAATTCATAATTTGTAAACACGCGCGCCTCGCGGGGAAAGGATGGGAGTCCGGAGGGAGTGGTGGGAGGTGGGAGGAGGGAGGGGGAGGAGTGGGAGGAGGGAGGAGAAGGAATGGGGTGGAAATTCAGAGGGAGGGGGAAAGAGTGGGAGGAGGGAGGAGAAGGAATGGGGTGGAAATTCAGAGGGAGGGGGGAAGGAGTGGGAGGAGGGACCTGGCGTTACCATTGCTAGTATAGTATATAAACAAATAATGACAAGTAATTAACTTAAAACCTAAATTTAATATTACAGAAGCAAATGTCTGCAACTAAAATTGAAAAGCAAAACCCTTTACGTCAAGTATCGTATTCCAGTGAAAGATGTAATTGTATTGCAAATATTTACACCACATATCAAACCACAGAAAAGCTAGATTATATTGGCAATACTTATCGATTAATTTTGGAGATTTTTTTCATGTTCACCTTAATCACAATTTCTCTGAAAGCCTGTGCTGCTAATCTGCTCCTGGAGTGAACGACCAATATTAAGGAATCATGAAGGATGTCTGACCTCCAGTAGATGAGTAGAGACACAAGAAGAGCGAGGCAGAGGAAGGTAAGGGCGGACACAACGAGCAGTGGGACAAAGACGCCACTGACGGGGCCAGTGCGGCCTTCAAATCGAGACTGCAGACTCATGTTTCCTGCAAAGAGAGAGCGTGGTTTTACAGGAGGCAAGTCATGTCAAACGCTTTAACCACTTTGTGGCTGTTGCAAAATTTCCCCTTGCAGTAAAAATAACTCGGGAGAGTCCCTTCTTGAACCACAACCCCAAAATAAACGTTTCCTAACTTCGATAAATGGAGATGGGCTGGACGTATGATGCGCACCGCACAATTCCTCTCAAATTGCATGCAAATTGGCATTGACCCCATATTTATATTCAAGGCAGATGCTTCCATGAGCATTCAGCGGTCGCGTTATATCGGGTGGGACGTTCTGCCTGCATCACACAGGGAGATCACTAATTGGGCCGAAAACAAACTGCGATCAGCAGGACCATCTGCTGGTCTACCACCAAAAACATTTGGCAATATGGCGGCTTGACCACCGAGCTGTTTGCATTATCTATTTTAGAATTGTCGTTTCCGTGGTGATGATACAAACGATACCTCAAGAGTATTGCCCCTTTTTGAATCATTGTCATGTGATACATAGGAAGGGAAAACAAAAACAATGTGTATGTATACAATGAAACAAATCCACTTCCTGGTTATTAGTCCCCTACCGGTGTACACCGGAGGGGACTATAGGTTTGCACTCCGTCCCTCCGTCTGTCCGTCCGTCATGCAAAGAACAGCTTTCCGGACTTTTTTTTCTAAACGCTTAATGCTAATGATTTCAAACTTGGCACATCGTTTCCTCATGATAAGATACAGATCAAGTTCGAACTTCACGACGTTTCGATCATTTTTGACAACGTTATGGCACTTTGAACTTTGGGAATTTCCCCAACAGTTTTCCGGACTATAATTTGGAGTGCGGTAAGTCAAAGCTGTTAATATTCCTTGTTTTAACTCCAATTTACATTGTTTCCACTTTTAGTGAGAAGTAGGGGTCTGTGCAACCATTCATAAACTTTATTTCGTGCGAATTGGATAATTTTTAGCCGGGTTACCTCAGATGGGCTGGACTCAATGAGTTGGTAATTATATAATTCACACATAGTGCAATACGTGCAGGCTGCTCCACGGAGTGACCTTGCGAGCTTATTTTAACTCCGATTTACATTCTTTTTCCCCTTTTAGTGAGAGGTAGGGGTCTGTGCAACCATTCATGAACTTTATTTGGTGCAAATCCGATAATTTGTAGCCGAGTTACCTCAGACCGTGAGTTGGTAATTATATAACTCACACAGTGCAATACACAAGACTGCCGGTAGGGGACATGTATTGCAGCGCAATACTCAGAATGCTTGTTTTACATAATTTTTGATGCTGGTGCATATAAAACAAAGCAGAAAGACAGAGGCAAAAGAACAAAGTGGAGTCATTCCTGCCCAGGATCGTAGTAGGATATCTCGCCTAGGGGTAATTAACCGCAATGTTCAATTGGCGAAGCCATTGAGGACCGACTCATTTTTCATGTGGTGTCAAACTTTTGGACGCTATTCTCAGGGGTGCAGCAATCATCTTCAGTGTTACACCGAGGCGTATTGAAACTGCAGATCTATTAAGGTGGCGGAACTGCTCCTTTCCCAGGACAATTTCCCAAGACAATTGGAGACCTTAAAAACCCTCAAGTATAGGGTTGGCTGCTCATGGATCCTATAAACTGCACAGCCCAGTCGTTGCGGCTTCAGATGCGCAGCGTTCCATCGACAGCGCAACCCTCACCATGTCTCTTTGGCCTCTTTCATGACAAGAATACAAGTCCTCACATTGAGGATACAACCCCCAACCATAATAACGACCAATCTTCCCCATTCCTCCCTGCTGCCTCGATTCGTCAGGGAAGTGCTATCACGGTCAGAGTGCCGATCGGTCCCCATGGTGGTCTGTCTCTCTCTGTCTGTCTGTCTGTCTCTCTGTGTCTCTCTGTGTGTCTCTCTGTGTGTCTCTCTGTGTGTCTCTCTGTGTGTCTCTCTGTGTGTCTCTGTCTGTGTGTCTCTGGGTGTGTGTCTCTGAGTGTGTGTCTCTCTTTTTTTTTTTTCTCTTTCTCTTTCTCTTTTTCTTTCTCTCTTTCTCTTTTTCTTTTTCTTTCTCTCTTTCTCTTTTTCTCTTTCTCTTTTTTCCTGTATTTTTCTCTCTTTTTCTGTCTTTTTCTCTCTTTTTCTCTCTTTTTCTCTCTGTCTATCTCTCTCTCTCTCTTTTTTAACTTTGTCATGGCCCTGACTTCGTGAAGGTGAGGGTACACCATCTTGGATGTAGGGGATCTCTGGGTCGCTCCTGCGAGATCGAGCAGCTGTCTCCGTGCTGCGGAATTGTTCGAGAGAACTGTCCAGGGGCTATGGAACAACAACACCAGCCAGGTTTGGTGAATTTCTGCCCAACCGTTTAAGAGGAGATAACCTGACGGACAGACAGACAGACAAGGGCAAATTCCAATATCCCACGTTTTTGCACAAAGCGTGGGGATAACAAGCTAATAAATAAGAGGCAATACTTTTGAGGTAGCCCTCGGATTTATGTTGCAGCGTAAGTAATCGTTAGTATCGGCTTGGTGCCTGTAGATTGGCCCTGTAATTATAAAGCCTCAGCTGTTTAATCGGATATCAATTTGGATTTGGCTATTTATTAGACGATGACTAAAATTAATGGTATTAAACCGCAACCTGCAGTAGCATGAGCATCGGTGGATGTAAGGTCCGTTCAGTCGTGGAAGGGTGAAAACCCAACGGGTTAAATTTCCCATCCATCCACAATGATAATTTCTTATGGGGCACTTCCCCTCATCCCATATGGTGCTCGGGAGGGTTTATCCTTATTGGAGCATGGGATGTGGACTGGCGCTGGTTGCATCGGTAACATTTAGTGCCCAATGCAAGCTGCCCTGAGAAGGTGATGGTGGACCTTCTTAGGACGGGCAGTCAATGTTGCCTCCAAGGCAGCGTCCCCTCAGGGAATAAAGTAAGAAAAAGATTCCACATTACCACGACGTGTCTCATTTAGGGTCATCTATTTCTTATGTAGACAAAAAGTGGTTTCATTCATTTTTACACATTTCCTTTCCTTTCCTTTCCCATAATGTCAAGCACATTACTATTCCGTCACCTCTTGCAATTTCTCTCTACGACTCCAACCACACCCTACAACCCTCAGTCTTTTCTTTCTTCCATTTCCTTACCTTTTCTCAATTTAAATTTATTTTCTCTTCATGTGCTCCTCCCCCAACCCCTACACCCCCATGTGTACATAATTTTAAAAAAAAAGATGACCCATCAAGACAATTCAAGATGTTCAATAGTAGTCTATTGAACATCAATCACCAATCGGAGAAGGTTAACGCACATGGATCAGTGTATGGCATGATGAACGTGATTTGACGTAAACACTTTGGTTAGTACAGTGCATGTAGATGCAAGCAATGAAAGACAGGGTGGTGTAAAAGGTGATTTCATTTACATTTGGTGATACACGGTGAACCGTTGTGCCCCCAACATTTTTTCTTGGTATAGAAAATGTAGCAACAACACGAAGATGGTTAACAGTCCGAATGCAGTAGAACCTCGATAATCCGCATCAATTCCTTCGCAAAAACTAGGCACCCTGGCCAAATTCCAAATTCCTGCCATAACCTACCAGGACCACTGCATCGGTGGCACAGACGCTCCCCCAGCCAAATGATGTCGCTAAAAAGAATAAAAATGTGCATCAATCATACTCGCCAATTCACTTTTCTAGGCCGCACGGAGTCAAAGAACATGAAAACGGAAGAAAAAAACCCGATGTCACTAGTACTGATAATCCACTGATCGTATTACTAGGTTGGACAGAGGTAATAGAAGAGTGAAAAGGTGTCTTAATATTTACACCTGCTTTAAATGTGGTGCACATGAGAGCTCGATCTCACGTGACTGATGTGAATAAGAGCATTGACCAATGAGGACCAGGCTTGTTCGATGTTTGTTTTACTACGTACCAATTATCGAGGTTCTATTGAATCACAAATATCTGATGATGCAAAACTTTCAGAATGCAGAAAAATGTACAACACGTTGCATCAAAAGCATGCATCCGGTGACGAGACGGCAGGCCGCCTGGACAGGTTAGAACGTAGGCAAGACACAACGAGAAAGATGAAATGGATCGGTGAGCAGGTGGAGATGGACAGGTCGAGGTGGGCATGCCAAGCTGGACAGGCCGAGGCAGAAAGGTCAGGTGGAACCAGGAAGAAAAGGCAGAATAAATGCCCACCGGAGATTGAAGGAAGTCAGGAAAAAACTTTAACTTGTACATAGGGACTCAATGTCGTCCATGTACAATGTTTCTGGTATATAATAGATGACAAAATGTTGTAGAGGGAACAGCTTACACATCATTTTTTTTTTAAAGATCTTTCAACCTGCTGCCTCGAACTGTGGATTGCCTCGGCCCACTCCCCCTTACCTCCGCCTTTCTCTGACAGAGTCAGGTTATCCATGCCTTGTGGAGTTGCCTCACCGGTGTTGTCTGGGCCTTGTCCAACTGCAGAAACTGCAACACTGCCAAGTGTCCCTGAAGAGAAGGATCTGGTGTTTCCATCTCCACCATTTTCCATCGAGTCTTCCCCTGCTGCAGCAGGCTCTTCACCTTCAGTAACTTCTGGTGATCCAGCCTTTGTAGGCCACACCGTTTGACCGACTGACGCTCTCATGTCTGGATCCCTGGAAGCACTTTCATGTGATCCTGAATATCTCCCATGGCCTTCCCACCACCTGGCATCTATGCTACCCAACTCATCAACCGACAACGTCACCACCAGGGAAGAGTCTGAACCGTCAGCGGAGGTTGATAAAGCTGCATGGGGGGTTGTTGCAATCGGTGCCATGCCCTCAACGGGCGCCGTTGAACTCTCAGAAGCTCGAGAGGGAGTTGCAGAACTGAAAGGGAAGTGGCGTGGAGTGTTTTGCGGTGTTACCTGCAATTCACGTTCAAGCGGATGTACAGGCAATGGGGCTACAGCCCAAGCTGGAGGACTTGTCGCACCAACAGCAAAGTCTACAGAGGGGGCGAGAGGGAAGAGCGTCTGTAGGGATGTAGGAACAGGGTTTGTTTGCTTGTTTCCCAATGAAGAGCCCATATCTGTGGTTAAATGATTCTTGCTACGAGGTGGCGTTTGATGCCATGCCTCTGCTGGATCAAAAGATTGTACAGGTGTCGAAGCTCTGACGTGATTTTCTGAGGGTAACACTGCCAACAGTGCTGCTTCACGGGAGTATGGTTTCGTTTTAACTTTCATTGCAATTGGAGATGTGGCAGGTGAGAAAGTGGACTTCGGCACATGTAGATCCCATGCAACAAGGCCAAAGGTTAATGCTTTCCTAGGTGTAGTTGAGAATTCTGAATCCCTTTGGAAAGCTTCATCCTGCCCCTTTCCAGAGGGTTTGTAAAGTACTGGGTTAATACTTGAATGCACATCATGTTGCAGGCCAAATATTGTATTCTCTGCCACGATTGGTCTGTGATTGTTTTTGCCTCCATTCTGATAAGAGATTGCTGATGGCGTTTGAAGAACCAGTCCATTATTGTTGTATGTGCTGGAAGAACCTGCCAGTTCTGTAACACCAGGCATTTTATTAGATCCACGAAGACTCTCCTTAGGCCCTACAGAGGGTCCTGCAAAGCTCTGAAGGAGGCTTCGTGTCTCTGATTTTACAGTTGGCACCATGGCAACAATCGTTTGGTTACCTGTATCCTCGGCTGTGTGAACAGCCTCGAGATCGGGCGAATCGGCGCTGTTTCTGTTGTGGTCTTGCAATGATGAAGAGGGTTCCTGGACAGACAGAATTGTACATAACAGCATGTAAATCCATTTGCATACAGCATGTGGCATCATGCCACACAGGTGCATAAAGGAAATTGTGTGAGGATAGTGTAAGGTTGATGATGGTATACTGTTGATGATGGTATATGGTGGAGGGGTGGCGGAAGTGGACATCGCTGAATTGATGTGGAGATTTCTGAGATGACGTTGGGTATAAAATCACATTAATTTACTGTTTTGTATGAAGCCTTTGGTTTCAGGTTGTACCACTTGTGGAAGTGTGGCTGTGCCACTGATGCAATGCCTCGATACGAGTAAGCTGGTACTCATTTTGCCGATCTCAGAAGGATGACAGGCTAAGTTAACTCACCTAGTGTTAGTTAATGGCACGACAGGGGCTCAAACGCAAGACCTGAAGACTTTACCCAGCCACCTTGAAGAACAATGGTAAATGGTTATTCTTGGGGGAAATGCCATGGGCATAGAAAAGGCCCCTTTATATGGTATGTGCCATGTGGCAAACTTTTGAAAAGAAGGGACATTCCGCCAGATGATACTCGTAGAAAAGAGGGGACATTCAAGAAATCTCCTGTGCATGCTTAACTACCCTTGTGTTCTTAGGAGGAACCAAGTAATGCTCTAGAAAAGTTGATATAAAGGGGCGCAAATTTGATTCATCCAGCTGCATGAAGAAGTAAATGCATTTTATTTGCCAGTTGTAGGGCGCCCCTTTATATGAACCAAAGTACAGCGATCTTGCGTTTCCTCTCTGTTCACTCAATAGTCAAGTTAGTTTGGAATAAGAATCGCTATTAAATATTGGCATGCCATGTGACATCTGACAAACTACAACGCCTTGCATGAAAAGGGAACCTCAAGTTCAACGTGCCATATTAGACGAGCTCTGGGATCTCTCAGTATCTGCAGCGCCCATTGGCTCTCTGAAAGGACTCCACGGATTGGCCAGTAATATTGACATGAGTTTCTTTCTTACCACAACTGGGGGTGTGTTCAGTTACCAAGCAGCTAGCTAGCGCTTGCCAAGCCAGCTGTTCCTTATCAATGGTTTCAACTGAAGTGCTATAAAGCCACTTATGCGTATGATGATGATAACCATTCCTTTTTGCACCGTGACGATGCATAGGGCTGCTGAAGCAGTTTCCTTGGCTATTGGACACAATACTGGATGGGTCGCCACTCTGACGCAGGATACACGAATGGCTCATTCATCCCAGCAAGATGGTACTCAATTTGCCAACCTCGGAAGGATGACAGGCTGAGTCAACCCCCCTGGCATTAATTCAACGATCTACCGGGATTCAAACTCAGGATCCTAGGATCCCAAGCCGGCACCCTAACGGCTAAGCCAACACCAGGCTACGTATGCGTATAATCACTCCGGTTACACATTTTTGGCTCATTTAGTGGTGGCGATCAATGCTACAGCACTACAGTGGTGTATTCAAAGTTTCGCTTTTAGTTATAACAGCAAATAATGTGTGATGAGCATTCGTATGGTTTTACGTCAAACCTTATAGTATGAAGAACGAAATTGTATGACGAGTCTCTAAAAGTGGTTGACATGTATGTAAATGTGAAAATACCCCATGGTACACAATCCATGGTAAAACGTCATCCGGATCTCCATCTTGGCCTTGTGATTGGCTGTTTTTCACATCTGAAAGAATTTTTTTTAACGTTTCTGTTAATTGAATTGCAAAATCAAAACATGTGCATGAAAATGAGAGTGAGAGAGTCGGTTATGAACCAACATCACAAACTTGCACTCAAAACATCAGCTTTGCATATACTCAAGCTTGAAATATCAACAATCACATTGGACAACTTCTTTGGCCTTCAGGATTTTTAGGGACAATTGACTTGAGATGGAGTTTTTGTGAATTCAATGCCAATCTCTTAGATCTAACATATATTTCAGGTGAACTGACCTTTAACACCAAAGATGAAGCGTTCACTGGGTAATCCCAACAGGCTTCGGCAAACAGGAACCACTTGGATCTCAATCAGCCCTGAAGGAAGTGGTCCAATTATGGCTCCCTGAGAAAACACTGTGATCTGTTATTGAGTGTCCTTCTCCATTTCCATAATGGTCCACATCTCACCAGATTACAATCATGGTGTTTGCTGTCCCCCAAGCAATTCAACACAGCACTTACTCTCCACAATCATAAACACAGCAGTCGATGTACCCACTCATAATGGTTAAAGCATTCGCTCTGAGCCTGGGACGTCAGTGGCTCGAACCCCAGCCAAGTTATATAAAAACATAAAAAGTGAACGTTGGCATCATATTCAGATGATGAAGGCGATTTACGTGCTGCTTCCTTGCTCGATACGCAACATTTAAAAAGGAAAGAGCACGGACAAACAACCATAAGCAATACATGAATACTTCTCGAAGCAATACAGGAATCGAATATATATATATATATAATATATATATATATACTGTATATATATATATATATATATATATATATATACAGACTTGGCATTTAATATGGAATTTTTTTTTTGCGGGGGTGAACTTACTTTTCAAGATGTCTTAGAACCAAAAGTTCATTGGAATTATGTTGAAATTATTCTAGATTTTGATAATGTGACCTTTAAAATAAACAAAAACCACATTTGACATTTCGAAACAAATAAATTGATCCTTGAATGTGATGTAAACTGATATCGAACTCAATTCATGGACAGTACCTGTGTTAAACTTCTGTACGTTTTCCAGAAGTATCTCTTTATTTTGCACATTAGCCAAATATATTTTTAACAAAAACAAAAGTTAAATTACGACTGGGATTACGGACAATAAAATTACACTTCAGTACTTCGTGTAACCCCCACGAGCATTCAGGAGAGCACGTACACGTTGAGGCATGCTGTTCACGAGATTTGCCAAGGTTTGGACAGGAATCGCTTGCCATGCAGTGACAATAGCCTGCTGCAATTCACGCACAGAGGTCGGCTGCTGGAGTGCTGGTCCAAGTGGTCGATTTTACGCGTTAATTCTGCCCACAAGTTCTCTATCGGATTCATATCCGGGGACATGGCAGGCCACTCCATATGCTCGACACCACGGTCAGCAAGAAAGTGTTGGATCATGCGAGCACGATGAGGCCGTGCATTGTCATCTTGGAAGACAAAGTTTCCTCGAAAGGTTGCACGAGCAAATGGAAGCAATGTTTCTTCCAGAATGGCCCTGTACTTGAACTGGTTCAGGTTTCCATTCAGAACAACCAGGTCAGTTTTGCGCCCTGCATGAAAAGCAGCCCAAACGGTCACCCCACCACCTCCAGCTTGGACTCTTGGCACTATACAATCTTTGTTGTAGGCTTCATGCACTTGTCTGCGCATTCGGACGCGGCCATCTTGACGATAGACCAGAAATCTAGACACGTCACTGAAGATCACGTGATTCCAGTGTCCTGGCTGCCATTGACGGTGCTCTCTGGCCCACTGCAATCGGCGCTGGCGGTGTTGTCTGGTCAGGCGTGGCTTTCTCAGGGGACGCCTGGCACGATAGCCTGCTTGAACCAGTCGTTGGTTGACTAGCCTTCTGGATACAGGCACATTTGTCAGTTGCTGCCACTCAGCCCTAAGCCGACTAGCTGACTTGGTACGGCCATTGCAGACTAACCGGTGCAGCTGGCAATCATCCCTCCTTGTGGTTCTGTGGGGATGTCCTGGCCTCGGTATTGGAGTAGGGACACCCCTCTGAGCATTTCGTTTCAGGATCTTTGACACCTGACCTTGAGTGATACAATACTGCCGAACAATAGCACGCTGTTTCATGCCGTAATTTCGTAAAGCCAACACTCCATGACAAACAGCATTGTCGAGTTGACGGACCATCTCCAGAGGAAGCGGCAATAACTTTTGTAGACGTGGAGCAGTTGTTTTCCACTAATACAGAACGCAACAACCCTTGTATACCCGACTGTGAAGAAAATCATCAAATGCACCTGTCCGTACATTTTGCCACGCCACCTGTGATATAATCCTGTTGTTGACTTCTTGCTGCGACAGACAATCAGTGACATGGTTCTTTTAACAAAGAAATCACCAAAGTGTAAAAGAAACTCACCAGATCGATATACTGAGTTAAGAAAGTAAACCCAAGTCAAGAAAAAAAAAATATTCCATATTAAATGCCAATCTGTATATACTGTATATATATAAAAGCACATGGAATGAACACACAAACAACAACATCTATGTATATTAAAAGATCCTTTTTTTCTTGAGTTTTACTTCATTTTACATCCTCGTCGAGATTCACAGATCGACATGCAATATGTTTGTGCAGTACATCTTGTGTTTTAATTAAACCCTTCAGCAAAGCTACGTGTCAGCACACCTTGTAACAACAAAGTGCAAAGCCAAAGCCTCAATAACAAATGGGGTGGTAGTCTGATCTCTGAGCACGAATGAAGTTGCTAAAAACAAACTCAACCTGGTGTTGGAACATAGCAGGGGATATTGAAACTGAGGGGAGAGGGTTGTGTCATGCTGTTCACGATGATGTCACTTCCTGTGTGAGCAGCCATGTTTCTGATAAAAACCTGGACTCCTCGAGGTTCACAGTGGAAAAGGAGCCTCACCCTGTGTGTACTCGTTGTATTACTGAGGGGTTAATACAGAGAAATGGTGGAGCAGAAACATGTACAGTTGGAAATATTTTAACGAGTGCAAGGCTGTGGTAAAGTTAGTGCTATTTTCAACTTGAGGAATCAGTTTGTGAATTTTTAAATGACCAATTCTCATTTGGACGTGAACTCGGTACATTAATATAATGAAGAACTCATCTTGCTGGTAAAAGCAGAGTATCAATCTGCGTTGGCGGACAGGTAGAACAATGGATGAAATCGACAGGATGTCGATTGAGGTATGCGAGCCACCATGGGAAAAGCATGGAGAATCTGACATTTCAGGCCTTCGTCGGGGTAGGAGAGGGGTTAACGCCCGGAACGTCAGCTTCTGCATGCTTCCCACGGCGGACAGCATACCTTGACCAACATTGTCAATTTCATCCATCGAATTACATTAACACTTTGACACGATGAATATGTTAAAGGATTTATTTGGGAATGTTGAATGTCCATTGTATAATGCCATCACAAAAATAGTTTCCACCAAAAACACCTTAGAGGGTGGTAAATGGGGCGGGGGAGGTGGGAGGCGGAGGGGAGGGGGAAACAATCAGGACAAAAACAAAAAACAATGGCAAAAACAAAAAACAATGTAAAAAACAGTCAAAAACAAAAAACATATGTCAAAAACAAAAAAGAATGTCCAAAACAAAGTCAAAAACAAAAAACAATGTCAAAAACAAACAAACAGTCAAAAACAAAAAACAATGTCCAAAACAAAGTCAAAAACAAAAAACAATGTCAAAAACAAACAAAGTCAAAAACAAAAAACAATGTCAAAAACAAAGTCAAAAACAAAAACCAGTCAAAAACAAAAAATGTGAAAAACAAAAAACAATGTGAAAAACAAAAAACAATGTCAAAAACAAAAAATGTCAAAAACAAAAAACAATGTCAAAAACAGTCAAAAACAAAAACCAGTCAAAAACAAAAAAATGTCAAAAACAAAAAACAATGTCAAAAACAAAAAACAATGTCAAAACCAAAAAATGTCAAAAACAAAAAACAATGTCAAAAACAAACAGTCAAAAACAAAAAATGTCAAAAACAAAAAACAATGTCAAAAACAAAGTCAAAAACAAAAAACAATGTCAAAAACAAAGCCAAAAACAAAAACCAGTCAAAAACAAAAAAATGTCAAAAACAAAAAACAATGTCAAAAACAAAAAACAATGTCCAAAACAAAAAAACAATCAAAAACAAAAAACAATGTCAAAAACAAAAAATGTCCAAAACAAAAAACTGTCAAAAACAGTCAAAAACAAAAAACAATGTCAAAACCAAACAGTCAAAAACAAAAACCAGTCAAAAACAAAAAAATGTCAAAAACGAAAAAAAATGTCAAAAACAAAAAACAATGTCAAAAACAAAAAACAGTCAAAAACAAAAAACACTGTCAAAAGCAAAAAAACAGTCAAAAACAAACAAAGTCAAAAACAAAAACCAGTCAAAAACAAAAAATGTCAAAAACAAAAAACAGTCAAAAACAAAAAAACAATGTCAAAAAAAAATTAAAAAAGTTGGATGCCTGACCATCATGCTTGAACCCTTGAAAAGATTGGTGGTCAGTATCCTATTGGAATTGATTGTCGATATATGGGTAATTCAATGGCATGTATGGTATAGTGGGGCAGAAGCAACTGGTACGTCAATGGTATACTCTCTGATAGGGGAAAAAAATGAATGGTATGCATTCATTGTATAAATTCATTGTATAAAAAATTATACAATCTATGCAGTATACCATACTAATCATTTATGGTACACAATGGCATGTTTGTTATGGTATGCGAATGGGACTATTTGAAATGGTAGGGCGTACTGAAAACAAGGACGCTATGAGACGAGTTTCTTTCCTTTAACATAATAATATGGCGGGTTTAGTACTCACCGGGAGTGATCAAACTCAATCAGATTGGTTTGCTTAATGTGTCGAATAGGCCAATAGGTATTTAAAAAGCAAATAATGTACCGTCAAAGAAAAACTTACAAGCATGTATCACATTTTTGTCTCTATAATAATAATAATAATAATAATAATCATAATAATAACTAGAATCACACTCGTAGAGCACATAGTCTCACCTCGCACATTCATTCTGAACAAGAATAGCATTGTTAACGGAACACGCTACTACTATGGCCCACTGCTATTACAGCCCATATAATCATATCATCCATGCACCTTATTATGTCACAGTTTCTTGTCATGGGTTATGATGTTGTAAATTTAATCCTTCACTCACATTGGGTCATATATCAGATATATGAAGTTTCAGATTTTTCAGATAACGATTAAAATTCAACCAATAATGGTTAAACTACCACTTCACCGATGATATAATTGTTATAACCCGATATACACTATGGGGAGTTGATGACATGTGCCAAGTTTAAATTTTTATCGTTGAGTGGTTTCGGAGAAGTTGATTTCCATATTTTTTTCCTTTGTTCCAATATGGCTGTTAGCAATAAAAACCAGAGTTAGCAATAAAATATTCTCCATAGGGAGTTCCTCCTATGTTTAAAGTTTCGCATTGATCGGACAAGAGGTTGCAGATAAAATCATTTTAAAGCAAAAAATATAGACACAGACACAGACACACACACAGGCATCGTAATATTCTTGCAAACCCTATGGGGCGAGACTACATATGGGTAGGACCGAAATGAATACAGTATAATACATGCTACACAGTCCAGCAGACAGTACACGTTACTTGTCAATGTGGCTCCGGTCTAATTGTTCTGTCCTGGTTCGTGGGTAGAAGGCTGATCACCGTGTGGATGTAAATTTAGCGATCATAAATGCGATTGTATAACCAATCGCCAACTCTTTCAAAAGGAGCAGAATCAGATGGTAAATTGGACCACTGAGATGGTGGTGAGCCCTTCTCACGACACCTTACTTCTTCCTCTTAGTCCAAATACATGGATTCTAATAATTTTCACAATCGTCACTTAGTGATCCATAAAAAGAAACTCCTTCTGGAAGCTTGGATTGATTTGGTTGTGCATCAACTTCAAATTACATGATTCGTCAAAGTACACTGAACGTTTGTGCGCAATGATTGTATTTCAGGAGTCGTGGCTGCATGTCATCCGTAAAGTCACCAGGTCACATGACGTGCTATAATCAACTTTGCAGCAAAGCAGAAAATCAATTATTTTGCTGTATTTTGATTTTATTTTTTAATATACCATAAGAAAAAAAAAAAATCTAAAAAACTACATAAAAAAACTCTCAACTCTCTAGTACTGAAAAAACTCCCAAAATAGTCAAATCATTTAACGAATGGGGTTGGAGCCGATAAACAATAAACCAAAAGTACATGTTTCAGCATTTTCCCTGTGAAAAGGAAAATACCAAAATCATGCTGTGCTAGGAATAAGGAAAAAAAGAAAAAAAAAAGCAGAGGAGTTGTAAATCGGATGAAATTTCAGGCTGGTAGGATATCTCAGAGTGCGCATACTCACACCTGAGCTGTCCAGCATGAGTTTGAATCTCAACCCAGCTATAAACCATCATCCTCACGTTTTGCATCACGTTAAGCCAGAAGACATGTCTGCCAGTACTGGTCATTTGTGGACATTAAAGATCCCACGGTGTATTTTGCGATTAGTCGGCGAGTTATCACCGGCACCCTGAACAAATTACAATTTCCCACCAACTTCACACCAACATCAGGCCTGCCAGTTAGTGAAATACTCGGGCCAAAATCATTTGTTTTGAAATACTTGTGGAATTCTTGGCCCAAGATGTCGTATCATGGAAATTGAATGAAATTCTGATTTGATTAGTTGGAAGTCCCACACATTAAGCATTGACACACCGAGACACCGAGTCAAAGCAGTCTTATCCTGGAATGCACTCGACCCATACAGTATTGTTAATATCTAATTTTCACCAGAAGTTTATCAAAAAGCTCGCTCTTTTGGGCCGAGTAAGTTGTGTGTCATTGGTTGTTATCTCCATATGTGGGTTTCAGAAGAAATCCTCCCCTGTTTTGACAAGGGATCACAGTTCATGGACAAAGTGGGTGATGTTTTCTTGTTCTCTAAAATTTTGGTCCGAGGGCTCATTTCAGGATCGTCACCGAGCCCTAATTGAACTTCTTCAAACTGTAGATAGTTTGTGGTAATACGTAGTGTGTTCAAAAAGTATCCGACCTTTATTTTTCGTGCGTAAAAAAAAGAAGCTAGGGAGGCGTTGATTGGTGCACGTATGTAGGCGATCCTAATGCGCACGCGTGAATTTTTTCCCACCTGCAGAAGCTGTCATTCGACGGCAGACCGCCGATGAGTGAGGAAATGTAAGTGAGCGCCGTCGGATTTTCGTTTTCGACAAAATGACGGAAAAACTTGAACAACGCTACTGCATCAAATTTTGTGTTTCATCAAACTTGCATCAAAACTGCAACTTGGTTTCTGGGTCGTACCCATAAACCCAGGACTCATCGCCAGTGATCACTGTGTTGAGGAAGCTGGGATTGCTGTTCACAGTCTCCAGCATGTCCTGTGCGATCTCCAAACGGAGTTGCTTCTGCTCAATCGTTAGCAGCTTTGGTACGAACTTCGCTGAGATTCTCCTGAAGCCCAAATCCTCCTTCATAATGGAATGAACGGTGTTGAATCTTGCGGATCGTTTCCACTTGGGAATCGCCAAGCTTTACACAAAATTTGATGCAGTAGCGTTGTTCCAGTTTTTCCGTCATTTTGTCAAAAACGAAAATCCGATGGCGCTCAGTTACATGTCCTCACTCATCGGCGGTCTGCCGTCGAATGACAGCTTCTGCAGGTGGGAAAAAATTCACGCGTGCGCATTAGGATCGCCTACATACGTGCACCAATCAACGCCTCCCTAGCTTCTTCTTTTTTACGCACGAAAAATAAAGGTCGGATACTTTTTGAACACAGTAGTATACCCAGGGATTGTTTTTAAGATCTCCATAAGGTTCTTCTTCATCAATTCAGTTGCTCCAATTAATTATCACTGGTACAATCTCGGCACTCTTCAACTTCCAGGATCCTTTCACTTCATTTTTGGGATTCTGGTATTTAATCATTCTCTGTGTTGTATTGGACAAAATTGCTGGGAACTGAAAATTAGTAATGCTATTTTTTTTCTGTACCTCTTTGTACCTAAGCACCATATCCGGTCGCAATCGTTTGCTTTCTGTGTTCACACTCTGTGGGATCATCATGTCCTATGTGAGCGTTACTTCCTCGTTTTCAATTATTGCTTTTGGTTCGTGTTTTCATGAGTTTTCTGGGACTGGGATATTGAAGATTTTGCAGATGTGCCAATGCTACATACTTTATTATGCATTTGTGTGTGCAGCTGTTCTGACATGAGTTTTTTCATCTCAATCGGAGGTGGGTCATACTTTCTGTTTCTACCTTGCAGAACATACACTTGTCCAATTGAATCAGTCCTGCCATTTTCTTAAAGCCGTTAGTGTAGTGATCTTTGCCTTGGGCATTTATAATGATTCGTTCTTCATCTCAGTTGAGTTCACCTCTTCCTAGCCATTCCAATGAGCCTTCTTTGTCCATGCCCAGACTGTCCAATTATTTTTGTACCTCCCTGCTCTTTTGTCATTCTCCCAGTTGTCAGTGTATATCTTTTGACATTTCACTTCATTTTTTAATTTTGTCTTTTTTGCAATCGTTACCCCTGGCACTAAAGGTGGATGGAGGTTACGTTTTCACCCCTGATTGTTTGTTTGTCTGTCTCTGTATGTGAACAAGATATCTCAAAAGGTTTTGGACAGATTTGGATGAAATTTGTTGGAGATGTTGGGTATGTGATGTGGACGAAATTATTAGATTTTGGTGAAGATCCGGATCCAGATCTGAGAATTTTTAAAGTTCTTTTTCACCATTGAGAGATCGGGCAAAAAACGATATATAGCATGATATTTCAAAAAGTTGTGGATGACATGACAAAACTTGGGTATGATATATAGCATGATATTTCAAAAAGTTGTGGATGACTTATGACAAAACTTGGGTGGATGAGTTTGGTAAGTGACAAGAACAAGTTGATTAGATTTTGCCCAGATCTGACCTATCATTGGGATATAAAACGTAAACTGTTCAGCCTGGCGGAGGTATGCACTCTACCGAGTTCCGTTCTAGTTGGTGCTGTATTCGTTGCTGTTGCTGTTTTGATTTCATGAGTAACATTTTATTCGCACTGGTTTTTGGAAAATTTTTGTAAGGCAGGTTTGGGATACCTTTTCTCGCTTGGATACAAATTTGATTCGGTGGTCTGATGAACTTTTCACGTACTCAGCCTACAGTTGTCATTTTGTGCGCTTGGTTTGAGTTCCATCAGGCCACTACCTCTTGCTCCTCTCACTAGGCACATTCTCTGGATGCATTGTTTTTTGTATTTTTGTAGATATATTTTGTGGATAGTGAGGAGTTTACTTGTTTTATCGAGTTTTTTTTATTTCCGCTTGTGGGCAGTTGTGTGTGCGTGCGTGCGCGCGTGTTACTACTAAATGCTTGTTAAAATTTCTCTCAAAACTAGTGCATGTAGGTGATACTCAAATATAAATGTTAGTTTTACATGACATATTCATTTTAATAGCATGGAACATGTGTTGTATTTTCATGAGAAAGTCCCCCCAAAACAGAATCTCTGAAAAGCATCCTCACGGGCAAAGACGACAAAGCAAATCACATTTCAATAAGTACACACCAGGTCTTGCTCATCATCTGTTGTCAAATTTCTGGCTGCGGCTGCTTCACTACCACCCAGTTCCAGCGGTCCAAAAACCACCGAATATCCCAGGATGTGGTCAGGGACGGTCAAAGGTCGCTCCCAAGTCACCAAAATGAACGAGCCACTGACTGAGCCTTTCAGGACATCAATGGGTGGGGGAACCAGGATAGAGTGAGCGTCGACTCAAAATGAAAAAGCAACATCGATATTGTTTGCGTTTATGAATTTTAGTTTACAGATGAATAACGCTCGCCTCTAAGCTGTCTAGCCTTGGTTTGAATCCCGACAAGGCTATAAACTGTCCGCTTGGTGTTTCACAGGCAGGGTGATTCATCAATGTGTGTGACGTCCCTCGGATGGACGTTAAACCAGGAGTCCCGTCTGCCAGCATGGGTTGGTGGACGTTAAAGATCCCATGGTGTCCTTCGTAAAGAGTAGGCGATTATTGCCGGCACCGTGTCCAAATTCCAAATTCCTGCCCTAACTAGGGGAATGTCAGGCCTGGCCAGGCCAGTTCGTGAAAGACTTGGGCCAAGCTTCCCCCGGCCGACCCCACAAGGTGGGATAATAGTGGCCGTTGAAGAACAACAAATAGTTTACAGATTAATAGTGAAAAATAATAGCAACAATAATATATAACGATCCAAGTTTTTAGTCAGGTCATGAATCAAACCCAGATTAGACGACTCAATGGTAAGTGTGCGACCTCTTCATCACTCTATCGGACAAAAAACCACATCATGTATAACTTATTACAACATAGCAAAACACATTCCAACGTGCAGGGCCGGATTAACATTTTGTGGGCCAAGCACCAAACAAATTTGTGGACCATTGCAAAAAAGAATCTGTGTGTAAGGTGGTGGAATTAACGCCATTGACAGTGTGGTGACGTCACACGGCAGGAAATTGTAGTATGATTTTTCAATTTAAATAGTACGTTTTATTTTTTAAGTAGCATTAAATTATATACATATTTATTGAAACATATCGCAAAGTGTACGCTTTAAAAATATATATATCCAATTGGCCCCTTCTGATTGTTGGCCTGGCGCCATTGTAAACCCAGCCCTTTCTTTGTGCAACGAATACTCATTCCAACACAAAATGGCCTTTACCTGGTTCATTGTGATTGGCAAGTTACTATTTAACATGAAATGAAAACCATTCAACAATCCCAAAAGTTTCCTTTAATAGCGGTACAGTCGGAATGTTTCATTAAACTCGATATGAAGAAGCCTATCATGAGTTAAATCACAAGCAATTTACTCCTGGCATGAATGACAAGGTTTAGGGTCGATGGCGGTTCGTTCGTTTCATACCAGAGCTATTGCAAGGCCCAATATACGCCTGTTCAATTGAATGTGCCTCAACGTGTCCTCACAATACATCCCAAAACGAAACCTTTTCATATCAACTTATCCTAGTTGACCGACTTGGTCGATTGCTGGTCTATACACCTTGCGATATTTTGAAACAATTTTGGGATCAATACGTTCTACCTCTACGTTTTGAAGTTTACATGCGTCAGGTGAACTTCTCCAAAATGTAGTACAATGAGGAAAGTTTATCCAAAGCTTCACTCTGAAATTGCTTCTCATGAGAACTACAGCCTTGCAGTTCTCATGAGGCGACCTTCTGCACAAACCAAGGAAGGGTCGAAAGACGGTGTACCAAAGAGTCCGTTTGACAAAGTGCGTGCACACCCACAAAGTTGCACACCGAGTGCATCACCAATTCTCCTCGAGATTTGCTTCCTTGGAAGTGTTGATATATTATTAGTCACAAATTCCAAAATTCCTGCACTCACTACTGTTGGTAAGGCAATGTCAAACTACCCAGTGTAATTCTTACCATGAGGCAGCCTTGGCAGTGCTGAGTCTGCCTTCAGCTAAGGTACCAGAAGTAGATTTAGATAGTGTTAACAACAAGGTTGCCCATGTAGGGACGTTGTAATTTTTCTCTGAAATCAACGAGGGCCTTTTACGCTTCGTACTGGCAATGGCTCCTCAGGGCCAACACTTTCTTTGAATGCTGTCAAGAATGAGCTGGCTCTTGTGTTCTCACCTTTATGAGAATTAGCAAATTACTCTCTCTTAAGAGCATCAAAGTGTTCACACGAAAATTTATCTGGCTATGAACCAATCCCAGACAGGTCACCACTTCGTCTCGCAGGTCTGAAGGGGATCTTTAACGTCCACAAACTAATGCCATTAGACGAGACGCCCAGTTGAACGTCCATCCACGGGACGACACACTCATTCATTAATCACCCTGCCTATGAAACACAGGGATGACAGTTTATAGCTGGGTCGGGATTCAAACCCAGGCTAGCTCGGCAGCTTAGAGGGGGAGTGTGCGCACCTTCCGGCCATCCTGCCAGCCCAATATACTTACACTATTGCAAAAATCTTTTCCCAAAAACTCTTTCCTGATTTTAGTCCCATGAAGATGTATTGTTCATGCCCGAAGTGAAATCTAGCCGTGTATATCTTACTGTTAAATAGCTTGACCTCCATGATCCGTGGCTCCGAACTGCAATCTGAGGATACGAATGCAAAAGGGAAATTGTAAAAGCGAAGGGGGGAATTAAAGGCAAGTATTAGGACCATTCACCGTGCGTGCATGTACTTATGCAACAATTCTGAAAACTAGACAAAAAAAAAAAACATGCGCAGATAAAAACCCAAAATATATTTCTAGGTTATCAGCAATCCTAAGTTCTTTCATGACACCTTTACAACCCGAAACACTCAAATGAACAATAGGTATCTTGAATATGATTGTTAAGTAGTGCATCTGAGCTGCATCCGCGTGCAGTGAACTACTTTAACCTCAAGAGTTCTCATGCGATATATCAAATCTCCATAGGTGCAAATGGAGTAAATCCACTGTGTCGCCAATATGCCTCCGCATATTCCCACAACGGGTAGATGCCACCACTCTGCATCTGTATGGGTAGGGGATCACATTTCTAAAGTTTCATGTTAATTGGATAATGTTCGTTTTTCTATCCAAGATGGCTGCAAAACCACGTGACCGATGACATCATCATTTTCAAACTATATGCAACAGTGCTGTTAGATATTTGTAAAATTTCACATCGATAGGGTGAGGGGTTTCAGAGATATAATTGTTTTATATTTTACTTCAATCCAATATGGCTGCCAAACCATGTGACCTATGATGTCATAAATTTAATATTTAAATACAAATGGGTTGAAGATCATGTGCATGCAATTTCAGATTTTTAGGATAAGGATTTAGGATAAGGATTAGGATAAGGATAAAGGCTAATTTTCCCCCTCAGAGCAGGGGTTGGCCTTTTTTGGGCACCATGGTCCCCTTTATTTGGAGCAATGTTTTACGGCCGGATGCCCTTCCTGCCACCAACCCTGTTAGTCGCCTCTTGCGACACACAGGGAATTACCAGTGAACTGGTACTCAATTTGCCGACCTCGGAAGGATGACAGGCTGAGTCAACCCCCCTGGGCGTTAATTCAGCGATTGACCAGGATTCGAACCCAGGATCCTAGGATCCCCAGCTGGCACCCTAACCGCTAAGGCAACACCACGCTATATTTTTAGGATAAGGAATTAGATGAAAACATTTTTGGCTGGTATACCACTTCAGCTATGATGTCATCATTATCATGCTTTTGTTCCCCATTGGGAGTACTTCGCAACATGCCAAGTTTCACATTTTTCCATTCAGCGGTTTCCGAGAAATAATATTTTAATTATTATTACTATTTAAAAAAAAAAATTTGTATACAAGATCGAGGCTCATGAAAGAGCAAACATTAATCACACAAAAAGTCAAACCGACACAAACCAACACATGAAACACAAAATAAGGGGAGCGGTAGACAAGATGGGGAGAGAGGGTGAAGGACACAAACACAACATTTGAGAGCAGGGACATCGAGAGAACTGTGGGAGGGAGAGGGCTTGGGGGGAGGTGGGAGAGGTATAAAATATATGGACACAGCAAGGACTTCCAGGAAAGAAGTTGGAATTTCGAAAAAGTGTATCTGGGGTGAATTAGCGGGGGTAGAAAAGATAAAGGTTTTGGATGGGGGAAGATAAGAGATGGTGGTGAACAGCTGTTTTAAAGACCCGGAGGGAGGAGTGGGATTGAAGGGAGTGGGGGAGTTTGTTCCAGAGGCGGGGAAAAAAGGGGAATAAAAGAGTGAAGGTGAGCAGAGAGCCTAGATTTTGGCAGTTTAACCTTCAGAGGGTTGCTGGCAGATCTTGTGCGACCTGTAGGAATATTTGGGGGACAGAGCACAGAGAGAGAGCTGGGGGAGCAAGGCCAGAGAGGAGCCGGTAGAAGACAGACAGAACATCCACCTGCCTGCAGTGAGTGAGTGAAAGGCCCTCGGAGTTAGCTTCATCACAGGACATTCCAATGATTCTGAAACCTTTGGTTTCAACAGCGTGAAGTCGAGCTAGGTGTGAGGCAGGAGCACCGGCCCAGAGGGGAGAACAGCATTCCACTGAGCTGCAGATGAAAGCCTTGTATGTGGTGAGGAGCTCAGGTGTGCCAATGAAGGACTTCGCACGACGGAGGATGCCCAGTCGGCGACTGGCTTTGGAGGTCAGCTTGGAAATGTGGTTTTCCCCAAAAAGATCATGGCAGATAGTGAGACCCAAAAGCTTGAGCGACAGAACTTCTTGGAGAGGATTGGTGAGAAAGTAGATGGGAAGGTTTTCCAGTCGGTGTTTTCAGAGAGACATGGTAAGAGTGTGAGATTTGTCAGGATTGAAAGACATGTTCCACTTGTTTGACCAGTCTGTGATTTTGTCCAGGTCTGCAGAGAGTGAGGAGGCTGCAGACTGCCGATCTGAGGGATGAGGAATGGAGCGGAGAGTGGAGTTGTCAAGTTGTAGATTTGTTATTGCCTAAAGTTCAGTTATAGACGTTGGTTGCTAATGTGTTATGATTTAAATGTTGTTTAAAAATGCTATTTTCATAAAGTTAATAAAGGGTTTTTGCTTCGTTTTAGTTTTGGATGAGGAAAGGCTCGCTTCGGTCGTGCTGGACAAATTGTATACGTGTGCTTTTTTCGAGGCTAGATAAGGCCGGTCGTAAAATCACGCTCACGCGCGTGATTTTGTGTAACGCTAGTAGAATGTTTAGAAAACCATATATATTTTGTATTAATCACAGCAACGCATGACTCTGTATAAACATGCTTTGAATTACTCATGTAAACAAACCCATATATTTGCTCTGGGCTTATCTGGCCAAGCATGCACTCTTCTCTCTGTGAGTTACATTTCTGTTTTCGCGGAGCCCAGAGAAACATCTGGTCCGAATGATAAGGAAGGGCTGACTCCCCCGAATGACAGCGGATGACGGTGGGGGCTAGGGATAACGGTGGGAGGGACTCTCGCCAGTCGCTTTGTTCTCTCGGAGATTTTCTGATAATCGTATTCATATATAAGTGAATGAGAATCAATGCGTTTCCAGGAAGGCTTGACGTGGCATGAAGCTGGTTCTTGCTGTAGATGTCTTGTCTCCTCCGGATCTGTATAAGTTGGTTTTAATAAAAAGCTGCGTCATTTCAGGCTATTTGTGGACTTCTTTTCCAAACGAAGAGCTGACTCTTCACAGATGGTACCAGGAGTGGGGTCAGCACCGGACGACGGGAAACGGAGCCCGAGGGACAGGAGGAAGGCTGCCTGAGGCCGGCGCCGGCACGCGGATTTGATTAAAGGTGGGAGTTGTTTTATATCAGAGGGCTATTATTCCAAATTCGTACCTTCCTCCCTCGAGCGGGCTCAGTCTCCCTGTCTCCGCGCGGCCTGCACTCGAACAGAAATTGTAAGTAAAGGCTCATTTTAGGCCTCAGAATGACGTGGCTTTGTTAAAGCCAGGATAAACAAGTAAGGATACCAGTAAGGACTTAACAGTAAGCTTAAAGTTACAGTTAGCACCAGGAGGGGAAAATGAGGTCGGACAGCCATATAGGTTGAAACCAGGTGGCCAAGATTTTTCCAGGAAGGAACAGCCCAGAGACAAGATGGGGTATGCCATTGCATGCCAGGGAACGAAGGGCTGTGGCTAACTTAGAAGGGCCATAAAAACATGGCCAGTAAAAGGATTTGCGCAGGATATCGGTAAAGATAACGTTCGGTAAGGGTAACGTTATAACTTAACAAGGGAAAGGGGAAAAGTGAGGTCGGACAGCCGTAAAGGTTGAGCCAGGCCGAGAACTTTCCAGGAAGGATCAGCCCAGAGCAATAAGATGGGAAGCAAGCTAAGGAAAGAAGGGGAACCCCTTAAGGGAACCCCGGCATCTTTCATGTTTAAGAGGCATCATTTTGCCGCGGTAAGACCAGTAAAGGACTGGGCTGTGTTAACTAAAGATTTAAATAATCCCTGGCCAGAGGACAAGTAAGTAAGCAGTTAAACAAGTAAATCAGCGAGTGATGCCGCTGGACCAGATGCCAGACCAAGACCCCCCACCCCCCCAAGCCCTGAGCCCTGTCCCAGGGCCACAGGCGCCACCTCTCCCACCCCCGCCCCTGTTCCCCCAGGGGTTAGACCCCCAGAAAACTAGACCAGCCGCCCCCCAGGTTCACCTTAGCCCGGGCAACCCTTTTAGAGGACAAGAAATTAGTGGGGCGGACAGCGGGTTCGCGGCCCCAGAAGGGCTAGGAGTATTGTATTGTACCCCTCAGTGGAAGGGCTCACGGAATCGGAGAACTCACAGCCTACAATCGAGATGTGTCCCTTTAAAAAACCATTTGAAAGAACCAGATTTGGCGGCTATGCAGGAGCGGGTGAGAACCTTGCTGGCTGAACAGCCCGGTCACGTACCGGAACTTATGCGTTTGTGGATACAAAATACAGGCGCAGATTGGCGGGACGTCTGCCACATGGGAGAGGCTGTATTGCCAGCGCGGGTGTGGGACCAGGCCAAAGTACACGCACGCTGGCCGAATGTAGCACCAACCCCGGCCCAGACCCTCGACGATTGGGGGGCCCTGGTCGACCTGTTGTTGGCCGGGGTACACATCGCACTAAGGCTAACCGACCAATTAGATGAAGCGGCCGAGCAGTGGGACATGGGCGACGATAAGAAGGCCGATGTAAAGGACGACATGTTGCAAATGCTTGCCCAGGAATCCATAAGGGCCCCCTCCCCAAAATTTGGAACCCACAAGGGCCCCCTCCCCAAAACTGGAACATACAAGGGCCCCCTCCACAGCCGCAGAATTGGGCCGTGCAAAAGGACCCCCCACCCCCCCCAAGACCTGAGCTCAGTCCCGGGGCTCTAGGCAACACCCCAACACCCCCGCCCTGCCTTCCCTCTTTCACCTCAACCCACCCCGTCCAACCCGTCCCAAAAATCCTTTTCCTTGAATGAGAGACGTAACATGAATGAGCAAAGATTGTTTGGGAGTGGCTGGAGAAAGGCATGATTTGAGTCGATCTGAGTTTCGCGCGAAGAATGGGAGACTCACTCGTATATGAATGAGGAATGAATGTATATTGGGATGTTAATTGACGTGTGTATCTAGTCAATGTATTTGTCTGTATGACATATGCAAAGCAGAGGGTTTCGGTGTGAAGCTTTGTAAGTGGTCTACTTGACATTCCCTAGCGACTATCCGAGGGAACAGGCGAGGTCCTGAACTGAGTCCGGATTTTCATCTGTTTGGGAGTTGTTTGGGAAGCGAATTGATATAAATCGGGTCAGGAAAGCACTCGGAGTGCCCTTGTCGACCTACTGTTGATATGAAGCGGTTTCTTGGAGATGGTTGCAGGATGGGCTGTTTTTTTCTTTCGAGCGGCAGTCGGACGGAGATTTGGAATTTGTTGAACTAAATTCAGAATTCGAATCAATATGTGTGTTTTACTTGAATTGAAGAGTTCATTCAATGGCAGATATTGTGTATTGTATGTGTGGGGTAGGCCTATATTCCTGAGGCAGCTCACCTTTAGGATGATGATGTCATATGGTGCATTTGGGGTCGGGGAGGTGGAGCGTCGGAGATCCTGTTTTTTTGCGATGTTTACGAGCTAGGGATGAGTTCTGACAGCTCACTGTTATGACGGCCCTCATTCGAGAGCGGCGCGCAGTTTTGGTTGCCACGGCTACGAGCCTCGCAGGAAACCGCGAGGCGGGAGTGTTGGGATTCGTGTGGAGGCACGAGGGTGCGCGCCAAGACGGGGGGCGGCGTGGCGTCGTCGCGTTGAGATGGTTGTGCCAGGTCGATCGGCGATCTCTGAATTTAAATCGGATTTTTGTCATGTGTGTTGTGAAATTAACGTCTATCCGAGAAGCCTGGCGATGTTCGTTTAATTAAAGTGTGGTACAAACCTGTGTTTCCGCCGTGCGGCTCCGTGGAAGTTTGGGTAGAGTTATTGGGCGTTCGGGCAGGAGCCGAGCGAGCCGCGAGTCACGGGTGCGCTGTATGAGGTTGCTCGGAGGATGTGTGCCCAAATGCATTGTGGGTCATTGCGACTTTGCTGAATGTCGGACGCTGGATGTCGGACGTTCATGTCAGACGAGCCATGTCGGAATAGTGAGAACCTGCGACATACATGCCATGCAATGTCACAGAAGGAATACGTTATTTAATATGGATTTATATAAGGGGAAGAAACGATTTCTAAACTAAATTCGATTTCTAGAATGATTTTCTAAACGCTAAAATAAACGATTTCAAGACAGAGTAATTAATTTCCGGTGACAAGTTCCAACAGGAAGTCTTGTTCATACAGTAAGTGAGGTACAGTGCGGAGTGGCGGCTGGAAGATGCATCGAAGGATTTGTGTTGATCGATGCGCCGGACAAAGGGTTTGCTGGCGAGCGATGCTGGTAAGGTTAAGTTATTAAAATTCAATAATTTGAGCAGAAATGTCACGTTTTCAACAAAACGCTTATCCGAGGAAGTCGGACGTTCAGTTTCAACTGTCGGTATGTGGTGTGGCTTGTGCCAAGGTGTGGGCGCGAGGAGGATGTGGTTGTGTTTGCCTGTCTGTGGAGTTATACGGTTGTTGGATTCGTAGAAGCTAGCATTTTGCGATGTGGAGCTGTGAGTCACAAAATGTAAATATAACACAGAGAGATGGACAGGACAACAATGGAGTTTATATGGACGGGTTTGGGGCAGGTTCAATCTGACGATTACAGAGGGCTTTGTTCTGTTCACGAAACATGTAAAATTCATGGAGTTGAAGTGGTTTGCAAGAAGGCAGCAGAGTCAGTACTGGGATGCAACCTCGTCCAGGGGTTTTGGTCCAGCCTGCAAGGAGTCCAGGGGCTTGTTTCAGGGCTGGGTCGCCAAAAATGGGATGCTGTGCCCATCTGGATGTAAAATTATCCATCAAGGACGGGGAATGATGTGCAGTGTGATTGATTTAAGGTAATAAGGATTTGTGTTGATTTCCTGATTTGAGTTCATCTGGAAACAAAGACAGATGGGATTAATGTGTATATCAGGAACATTTTGGAAAAGAAATATGGATATATGACATTACTAAAATATAACCAAGCAATTGAGAGTTCTTGGGTTAATGGGATATAAATAAATGCATCTACAAGTTGATGGTTTATAAAAAATTTTAGTTCTGGATGATACTTAAACGATGAACAATGTTGGCAATATACAAAGAATGTGACTTGTTTTTTGGGGGGAAAACATGTGGTTTAAAAATGGTTGGCTAAGTTTTAAAGATGGAGATGTTTTGCAGAACTCTTATGATTATTTATATGAGTGGTGGACTATTCCATGGCGAAGCATTTTTCAGTTTATTGAAAGTTGGATTTTGTAAAATAATGGTTTAATATAACCACAGTAGAAAATAATATACAGATTTGGGACATTTTGTAAACTTTCGAATAATGAGAAGATTCATAAAATTCATAAAAGGTGGATACTGGGAAACCATCGATGTTGGGGGCAAAGTTATGGGTGGATTTGGTGAGTGGTTTTAGGCAAACGAAAATTAATTTAGATTTATCATAGTTAAGTTCGAGGAAGTTGATTTGAAGCCAGAATTTTATTTGGATGCCAGAAAGGAGAAAGGAGATGCTGAAAGCCAGAAAGGAGATGCTGTTGTCTACTCTGAATGACAGGTGGTGGTATCCAGGGCGCTGAGGAGTTTGTTCACGTTGTAAAGTTTGTTTATTTATTTGTTTATTTAGTTTGTTTATTGTAGAGAAGAGTGCTTTTGGGATTCCGGAGCCAGAGTGGATAATTTGAGGGTAGTAGGTGGAGTAGAGGACATCTTTGCAGTGCTGTAGGTGGTCCTTGTAGGCTTGGGAGTGAACTGATTTGGGTTTAATAGGCACAAGCTGGTCTAAACAGGGTGAGGAGGATGGTGTGATTGATGATGTCAAAGGAGGCGTTGAGGTGAGGAGGATGAAAATGTTGAGGTTGCCGGCATCAGAGGAGAGAAAAGGTCGCTGGTGATTTTGAGGAGAGCAGTTTCAGTACTGTGGCTGGAGCAGAATCCGGATTGGGATGTTTCATACAGGTTATTGGCAGAGTGGTGATGTTTGAGTTGAGTGGCCACAGCACGTTCCAAAACTTTTGACAGAAAGGGTAGGTTGGAGATGGGTCTGAAGTTATTTAGGGTGTCAGGGTTTAGTCCAGGGTTTTTCCAGAATGGGGGTGAAGTTTCACGAGTTTTTGGGGAAATCGGTATGTGAAGCTGGATTAAGTTGGAACTGCTTGATGAGCCATGGAGATGGATTGGGTTTTGTTGTTGGTTGTCTGGGAGTTCGGTTGTTGCATTGCCAAAGGTTTCTGTGTGGTGGACACACTCGTTGGCTGTTGTCTTGTGTGACGTGGAGGGAGATGTATGTGGCTGCGTGTGGCTGCCTGGAATCGGGAAGGCGGCTACAGTGGTTGATATTGGTTGTGGATTGTCCGGGGTGCTTCGATTTGCATAGGGGGTGAAGATTGGGATATTACATTATTTTAAGTAAGTATCGGCATGAGTAATTACATAAGTAATTATGAATTATTATGAGTATTAGTTATGAGTAAGTGATTATTACCTTCGCAAAAGCGGAAGGTTATGTTTGATCGCTGTGTATTTATTTGTATGTCTGTGTGTGTATGTGTATGTTATTCGCATAACTCAAAAAGTATTCAACCGATTCGCATGAAATTTGGTGGGATGATAGGTTATTATCCGGGAACCATTTGATTAGATTTTGGAATCGATCAGGTCAAAGGTCAAGGTCAAGGTCATGAAAAGGTCATGGATGTGATTACAATATCAAACTTTTGGCGGGATAGAATGGTCTAATTTGAAACAAATCTTCCCGCATGACAACGTAGGTGTGGCTTTGCTACACAGATCTTGTAGTCTTTTATTTTGGCAACAAAAGTAGCTGCGGCGAAGGTATGCGCTCTACCGAGTGCCCGTTCTAGTTTTAGTAAAGTTACATGTTTCGCTGTGTTGTGGATCTGGGGACAAGCTAGTTTGATGGGTACCCTGGGGTCTTCGGCGTGTCTATGTGTTTGGCTGTCTGTTACACCGGACTCTTGAATGGGTTTTCATGAGACGAATTTCAGACATAACAGTGAGAATCTATTTTGAGCGAATCACAGTGGGTGAGGAAAACATTGTGTGTGACCAGACACCAGAACTGACCAGAATTGAAATTGGAAGTAGACCAGGTTATTTCTATTATTTGTTTATTCGTGAAAATAAATAAATAATAGGGGGAGGTTAATGGAGGTTAATGGTGGTTTGTTTGTGTTAATGGAGGTTAATGGTGGTTTGTTTGTGTTAATGGAGGTTAATGGTGGTTTGTTTGTGTTAATTCTAGTTGAAACTCTCGCTGAAGTAATTTTCGTTTATTTTTATTATTTTATTGATTTTTTTATGATTTTGATTGATTTTTTGATTTGATTTGAGAGTTGAGATGATTGATTTTTATTAATTTTATAATTTTATTTTTATTGATGTTGGAAACAGGTAATGGGATGCTGAGAGAAGGATTGAATTTATTTTGAATTGGACTGGATTAAATGGGATTGAATTTAAAAATTGAATATTGGATAAAATTGGATCCACTTGAAAAAAGTGGATTAGGAAATTGGAGAAAAGGTGTTCTATGAAACTATGAATTGAATGAATTGAATCTATGAATTAGAGACCTGTAGACCAGGCGTTCCCAGGAGACTTGTGGACCAGGTGTTCCACCAGAGGAAAAAGACCAGGTGTTCGTGGAGCACTTCACCTGCAAGAACGCCTTGGAACCAAGGTGGAAGGGACCAGTCCAGGTGTTGCTGACTACACCAACAGCAGTCTTTTGCGAGGGCAAGACCTCGTGGATCCACGCCACGCACTGTAAGTTGGCCATACAAGCACCAGACACTACACCACAGCAACCACAGAAGGGGAGGGTCTGCCTCCAGGGTTCCGGCCACTTGCGTATGGGAGAATCAGAATGCGCCTACACTCTCCCCGGGAAGCTGGGACAAGGGAGCTCGGGGATTACATTACGAATAGTACTGCAAGATAAACACAACCACAACATAACGGCTATAACATTCTCTAGGGGGGTTAGTAGGATTAATGGGGTGGTAAAGGGACTCCAGTGCTTATCCACCCACCTGGTCCCACCCCATGGGACAATGTTTATATGCGGCGACAAGGCTTACCCCTATTTACCAAATAATTGGGGGGGCACATGTTATCTGGGTTCAGTTCTTCCTGACGTTGAGATACTGGATGAGCTAGACCCAAAGTCCTTGGACAGGCGTTATAAGAGGTCAGTCATGAACGAAGATGGAACCACTAAACTACACGGGAGCCTATGGGAAAAGGTGTTTGGTTTCTTCTTCCCAGGAGCGGGCACAGTCATGGATAGTTTCCGGATAGACAAATTGGCTTTGGCCCCAGAAAAGGTGGCAAACGACACCGCTACGGCTCATGACATACTATTGGACACGGTAATTCACATGCGTACAATGGTGATGCAGAAGTGAGACTAAGGGAAACTAGCCACGCCCTGACGATCGATCGGATCGCGCGTGAAAATTCTTATACATTTAGCTGGCTCACTGACTGGTTCCAGGGATGGACGGGCACCATAGTGAAGTGGTTATTGACCGCACTGGCCGTGATAATCGGGGTAGTAATTTGGGGGGCACTAATGAAATCTCTAGTCCTCCTCTGTATGAGAAAGTATTTTACAGGATGGAAAGTGAAGAAGCCGCCGACAACGACTATGGCTCTGACCACAGAGGCCGTCGACCTGAACGGGTCCTTCAACAAGGCAGTTGCGACCGGCGCTCCAGAAAATTGCATTGAATTTTGTAATGACTGTGATACTTGTGCGGATCCCATGTGGGAACTGGCTGCTGCCTGTAACGGTGTATGTGATGACTGTGATACTTGTGCTATAAACCCCTTGCGTGTACTGGCTAACGCTGCTTATGTATTACAAGCTGACAGCTGCACGCCCCCTTTCAACCCAACTATGGATCTGATTGCGACGCTGGGTCTGGCGGTCGAGGGACCCGACGAGGATATCCTAGACCCGCAAGCCGACCAGGCGCCCAAGGGAGACTTTGACATAAAGGAAGTTCCTCTCTTTGCTTCATATGTATTAAGTTCAAATGCTTCAAGTGAATCGGATTTTTACGCTCTGTACCCTGACCAGGAAATTGAGACACAAGATACTGACAATATTATGTATTCCCCAGAACAGCAGCACGTGAGGGACCTCATGGGCATGATCGTTGATTAACTTCGAAGATCTGCAAGGACTGAGTCTGCAAAGGGTGGGGGGAGCAAGTTCCGCAGGGGAGGTGATGGGCCCTCTGGCGGAGCAGAACCTCATCTGGACCAGACACCTTCGTTGTGGATCCGAAACGTTAATGGACTTTCATGTTCTGAGCCCTCAGGCTCCAAGCACGCACCACACGACACGTTCGCCAAATGCACGGGCGAGGCGCTTTGGGCGCACGATATGCCCTTGGGAGATATCCGCATTACACAATTATTTTTTCAATACCCGCATTACACAATTATTTTTCAATAAAGCCCGATGTGGCACGTTGTCTCTTAAGATACTTTGTCTCGACGAGACAAGAGGAAGGAATGTCAAGTTGTAGATTTGTTATTGCCTAAAGTTCAGTTATAGACGTTGGTTGCTAATGTGTTATGATTTAAATGTTGTTTAAAAATGCTATTTTCATAAAGTTAATAAAGGGTTTTTGCTTCGTTTTAGTTTTGGATGAGGAAAGGCTCGCTTCGGTCGTGCTGGACAAATTGTATACGTGTGCTTTTTTCGAGGCTAGATAAGGCCGGTCGTAAAATCACGCTCACGCGCGTGATTTTGTGTAACGCTAGTAGAATGTTTAGAAAACCATATATATTTTGTATTAATCACAGCAACGCATGACTCTGTATAAACATGCTTTGAATTACTCATGTAAACAAACCCATATATTTGCTCTGGGCTTATCTGGCCAAGCATGCACTCTTCTCTCTGTGAGTTACATTTCTGTTTTCGCGGAGCCCAGAGAAACATCTGGTCCGAATGATAAGGAAGGGCTGACTCCCCCGAATGACAGCGGATGACGGTGGGGGCTAGGGATAACGGTGGGAGGGACTCTCGCCAGTCGCTTTGTTCTCTCGGAGATTTTCTGATAATCGTATTCATATATAAGTGAATGAGAATCAATGCGTTTCCAGGAAGGCTTGACGTGGCATGAAGCTGGTTCTTGCTGTAGATGTCTTGTCTCCTCCGGATCTGTATAAGTTGGTTTTAATAAAAAGCTGCGTCATTTCAGGCTATTTGTGGACTTCTTTTCCAAACGAAGAGCTGACTCTTCACAGAGTCATCAGCAAAGAGATAGAGAGGATTTTCCAGAGAGTCAGGGAGATCATTGATGAAGACCAGAAAAAGCACAGGGCCCAGAACACTACCTTGGGGAACTCCAGCCAGACCAGGAAGGGGCGATGAGAGAAATCCATTCAGGGCCACACGTTGACTATGACCAGAGGAAGTCCGCAAGACAAGCGTGGAGATTTCCATGGATACCATAGGAGGAGAGTTTGGTAAGCAGAGCTGGGTGCCAAACCATATCAAAGGCACGTGATATGTCAAGGGAGACAGCTCTGATTTCCTGTTTGGAATTTAGGACCTCCATCCATTGTTGAGACAGCAGAAGCAACATGTCCAGAGTAGAATGACCTTGTCTGAATCCAAATTGATGATCGGAGATCAAGCCATTGGAGAAGAGGAAGGATTTCATATCCAATGCAATGATGGATTCCATGACTTTGCTGATAATTGGGAGCAGGCTGATTGGTCTATAGTTGCAAGGATCTGTTTTTGCACCTTTTTGTGTAAAGCGGTAATGTTTGCTGATTTCCAAGATGCTGGCAGATGACCTTGAGCAAAAGAGAGGGTGAAAAGAACAGAGAGAGGGTGAGATAGAGCGGCAGAGCAGGATTTTAGGACCTGTGGGCTGATGCCGTCTGTTCCAGTTGCAGAATCAGAGTCGAGGTTTGACAAAAACTTCTCCACCAGTCCAGGGGCAGTTGGGTTCGACTGGGTAAGGTGGGAACGGAGAGAGATGGGTTTGGGACACAATATTTTGAGGCAAACACAGAGTTGAGGCATACGGCTTTGTCACGTGCGGTGTCAACTGTGTAGCCATTTGAGGTGAGGGAGGGGATGGAGGGGGAACAAACACCAGAAACGGATTTGACCAGATGCCACCAGGATTTGGAGGAAGGAGACAGGTTTGAGAGTTCATTCTTGAGTGTGGAGAGATCGTGCTTCCTGGCACTCCTGAGGGTAGACACACACCTGTTCCGAGCTTGGTGGAAGGAGCTGTGATTGCCTTCAATTGGATTTGCCTTCCAAGAGGCAAAGACAAGTTGTTTCAGGGCAACTGCCTCACCACAAGATTCAGTATACCATGGACGGGAGGAAGCATATGACAACTGAAGACGAGATGGGATAAATCTGTGCATGAGAGAGGGCAGTTTGCTTTGGAAGAATTCCCAGGAAGAATTGATGTCAGAGGCAGTAGAGATGGGAGACCATTCCAGATGATTGATGGCTGCTTGCAGACCGTGCCAGTCAGCCTGAGTGCAATGCCAGACTCGTCGGCGCTGAGGAGGCTCTCTGAGAATGGCCCGAGAGATGTCCACTTTAACAAGCACATGATCAGAAGAACCGATTGGAGCAGAAGAAGAGCAGCAGACATTTGCAGGGAAGTTTGTCATAACCAAGTGTAAAAGAGAAGATACTCCATTGACTGAGATCCGGGTCGGGAAATTGACAGATTGTGTCAGTCCCAATGAGTCAGAGAAGTCCTTTGCTGAGGTGCCATGGCTGGTGAGAGAGGAACCCACACCCAGCCAGCTGGCGTGATGACAGTTGAAGTCGCCACATATGAGGAAGAGAGAGTTGGGATGAGTTGATAGAAGTTGGTCCATGTTGTCAGACAGCGACATGTAAATGGTGTCATCACTGTTTGGAGGACGGTACAGAACACATATGAACAAAAGGTGGGAGCAGAGAGGAAGCCGTAGCCAGAGGTACTCCTGGGGGTGGGGTGGAGAGAGGACAGTGCAAGGAGAGTGAGGAAGAGAGTTTTTGATAAAGATAGCAACCCCACCACCAGGACGAGGCTCAGGTCTATCATACCGGAGGAGGGAGTAACCAGGAAGAGATATTAAGGAATCAGAGACATCTTGAAGGAGGAAAGTTTCTGTTAAGCAGATCAAGTCTGGATTGTCAGAAGCAACCTGAATGGAGAGATCAATCAGGTTTGAGCAAAGGCCCTGGATGTTTGAGGTCCATATCTTTAATGAGGAGAGAGAGGGAGCATCGGGTGCAGGAGAGGGGATGGGAGGGGTAGGGACAGATGAAGGATGAGAGGGGGAGGTAGGAAGAGCAGTTGATAGTGTGTCAGACAATACAGAAGAGTTACAAGAAAGGGAAGGATGAGGAGCACGAAGGGTTTGATGGTGATGGGATGAGGCACAGTGAGGGGTTCTTTGAGGGGGGGGGGCAGAGGAAACTAGAAGGTTGGGGGAGGTGGACGTATGAGATAGAAGGGAGATGAAGTGGGGAGGAGGTAGCTTTGAGAAGGAGGTAGGAGGGGGGAGAATTGGAGAGGGATGGTAGGGGGGGGGGATTTGAAGGGGAGGGGTAGGGGGGAGTTTTGGAGGGGAGGGGCAAGGGGGGAGTTTAGGAGGGGAGGGGCAAGGGGGGAGTTTAGGAGGGGAGGGGCAATGGGGGAGTTTAGAAAGTGGATGATTAATGAAATCACTTTTCTCCCGCCTCTGGAACAAACTCCCCCACTCCCTTCAACCCCTCTCCTCCCTCCAGGTCTTTAAAACAGCTGTTCACCACCATCTCTTATCTTCCCCCATCGAAAACCTTGATCTTTTCTACCCCCGGTAATTCACCCCAGAGTCCTTGCAGTGTTCATATGTTTTATTCCTCTCCCACCTCCCCCCAAGCCCTCTCCCTCCCACAGTTCTCTCGATGTCCCTGCTCTCAAATGTTGTGTTTGTGTCCTTCACCCTCTCTCCCCATCTTGTCTGCCGCTCCCCTTGTTTTTTGTGTTTTGTGTGTCGGTTTGTCTTTTTGTGTGATTAATGTTAGCTCTTTCACGAGCCTCGATCTTGTATACAAAAAAAGAAAAAAAGAAAAAAAAGTAAAAGAAAAAAAAAGACGAACATTGATAACAAATTGGGTTTATTGTGATTTTCAAGTTAGAGATCCGTTTAAGAACTATGGAGGAGGGGTGGAATGAATGTGAATTTAGAACATGTAGTGATTTAGAATTATAAGAGATTGAACATTTTTTTGAAGTGGAATGAGTTGGAGAGGAAATTGAAAAAAGCCTTTTAAATAGGAAGAAAACCAGCGTGTTGTAATATACCACTGAATAAAACACTGCAGGGGAAAGTTTAAACATATTTAAACAGAACCGTGAAGAACAATCTAATATTCACAAAAAAACCAACGGGGAGAGGGAGCTTAGAGGGACAACCACGAGTCACGTGAACAGGGGAAAAGGTGTCAGCAAAAGGAACAGGGCAAAACAGATCTGGGGAATTGCATGAAAATGGGGGTGAAACACGTGGTCGCAGAATGAATGAACGAAAAGAAGGAAATGTTTGTTTTTTTGTCTTCGTTGAGAATTTAAACAAGGAAGTATGGGGTGAAAAGACTGGGAAAAGACTGAGAGAACGAGAGTGGAAGGACCACAGTCGACCACTGGGAGAAAACAAGCCTGAAGGTAGGAATCTTCAAGAACAAGGCCGCAAAATTCCACGGCACAAAATACTCGACTATTATATACAGGTATGAAAGATTAACACCGATAATTAATCTTCCAAGGGATGCACTTTAGGTACACACACGTAAGATAAATACAGTTTCGACAAAAATACTATTGTGACCAATTACTTAACTTTGAGCGTGCGTGAAGATCTGCGTGCATATTTCTGCGTTTGTTTATGCGATCTGCATTTGAGCGTGCGTATTTGCTTTTAATCCAAGATGGCTGCCATACCATGTGACCTATGACGTCACAATTATCATAAAAATATTCTGCATGGGTGTCACTCCTACCTTGAAAGTTTCGTCTCAATCGGACATATGGTTGCTGATAAAAACGAGGTTTAGCCCGTACGGACGGATGGAAGGATGGACAACCCAAAAACATAATGCCTCCGGCGACTTTTTCGGCAGAGGCATAAAAAGAAAATAGATAAAAAATAAATCTAAATAAACAAACAAATAAATAAAATTGTATTTTTATATATATAACTATATATATATATATATATATATATATATATATATATATATATATATATATATATATATATGTATTAATTATTATTATTATTATTATTATTATTATTCTAAAATATATTATTATTATTTCTTATATATTTTTTTTTATTCTTTAAAAAAAAAATAATAAAGAGCCAAAGCCCCCAAAAAGAACAAGTTTCTGGGGCTAATGAATCTCTTAAAAGAGCTCTCCAATTTAATATAATTCCTCAATAAGCTGATAAATCAGACCGCAGACCTGGACAAAATCACAGACTGGGCAAACAAATGGAACATGTCTTTCAATCCTGATAAATCTCACACTCTTAGATGTCTCTCCGAAAAGACCGACTGGACAACCCTCCATCCACTTTCTGAATAATCCTCTCCAAGAAGTTCTGTCACTCAAGCTTTTGGGTCTCACTATTCGCCATGATCTTTCCTGGGAAAACCACATTTCAAATCTGGCCTCCAAAGCCAGTCGCCGACTGTGCATCCTCCGTCGTGCGAAGTCCTTCCTTGGCACACCTGAGCTCCTCACCACATACAGGGCTTTCATCCGCAGCTCTATGGAATACTGCTCTCCCCTCTGGTCTGGTGCTCCTGCCTCACACCTCGCTCGTCTTCACGCTGTTGAAACCAAAGCGTTCAGAATCATTGGAATCTCCTGCGATGAAGCTAACTCCAAGGGCCTTTCACTCACTCACCGCAGGCAGGTTGGTGGTCTTTCCGTCTTCTACCGACTCCTCTCTGGCCTTGCCCCCCCCAGCTCTCTCTGGGCTCTGTCCCCCAAATATTCCTACAGGTCGCACAAGATCTGCCTGCAACCATCTTATGGTTAAACTGCCAAAATCAAGACTTTCTGCTCACCTTCACTCCTTCATTCCTCTTTTCTCCCACCTCTGGAACAAACTCCCTCACTCTCTTCAATCCCACTCCACCCTCCAGGTCTTTAAAACAGCTGTTCACCACCATCTCTTATCCTCCCCCATCCAAAATCTTGATCTTTTCTACCCCCGCTAATTTCGGTCCCCTTGTGTTTTATACCTCTCCCCCCCCCCCCCCCCCCCCCTTCCCACGCCTCCTCCCCCCAAGCCCTCTCCCTCCCACACTTCTCCCTGCTCTCAAATGTTGTGGTTGTGTGCTTCCCCTTCTCTCCCCATCTTGTCTTCCGCTCCCTCTTTTTGTATATTTTGTTTGTCTTGTTGATTTGTTTGTGAAATAAATGTTAGCTCTTTCACGAGCCTCGATTCAGTATACAAAAAAAAAAAAAAAAAAAATCCAGCAAAGCTGCTCAATGACTTTCTGGTTCCAGCAGAGCTCAATAAGCTGCAAATACTTTCTGTAAAAAGGCTAATAAACTTCTTCTCCTCCGATCTAGCCCCTACTGCTGGGTCAACCCCACGACCCTCCTCAGCTACTCCAGGATGCACGCGTTCCTCCAGTGATCCGTTCCGTGTTCAACTCCAAAAATCCTGGCACTTTGCACACCACAACCCTTTTGTCCGAATAATTTCTCCCATTCATGGAACTGTCTTCTGGCCAAAATCCCAACCAAATCCTAACCCGACCTACTATTTTCACAACCCCCTTTAGCCCGACATAACTCATCCTTCTTATTTACATGTTACCGCCGTCTCTCCTCGAGAACATAGTTAGACAAATAAAGTTTCTTCGTTTACATTCACTCGACCCTGAGGTCCTAAACACCAGTTCATCATAAAGCTCTCAAGCTCATTGAAGTTTCGGATTCAGTCTTTCAATTAATTCAAATGAGGTAATATAAGAAAATTGAGGAAAACCCAAGACACTTGCCTCTGGAATGGTGTGAATGAAGCATCAAAGCAGCAGATGTCGGATCTCCTGCAAAATTGACAGTTGGTTTGGGAGCGAAGGAACGATATAAATCCCCACCATAATGAGGTTGCAGAGGCCTGTAGTTGTTCTGCAGGTAGTCCAGCACGATGGCATAACCAGCCCTCTCCATAATCATCACTCCGCAGAAAGCTCGGAGCTAGATGGCACAAACAACGATCACTTTGCTAACGCGTCGGCATACTCGAGCATTTTCACTCAAATCATTTCTAATTCCAATGAAATTATTCACCAAAGATACGGGTGGAACAGAACATGCTTGTTAAGTTAATTATAAGTGGGAATGTTCAAGCGCTAATAATACTCGGACTGAAATTCCAAGTGGAGCGGCAGGATAACTCAGGATAGCTCAGTTGGTAGCATTCTTTCCATTGAGATTGTTCTTCTTCTTCTCCTCCTCCTCCTCCTCCTCCTTTTGCATGAAGCACATCATTTGTTGATGTGGAGCATCATTTGTTGTGTTGGGGGTGCAGAGCATCATTTGTTGGGGGTGCAGCGCTGCCACCGATTCAATGTCCGCTGGAGGTTGGAGCAGGAATTTGGAAATTTGGCCTGTGCATCAGCGATAGCTCGACTACTATTCACGAAGGCCCCGTGGGATCTTTAACGTCTACCAACTATGGCTGGCAGACTGCACACCTAGTTTAACGTCCATCGGAGGGATCGAGCACACATTGATGAATCGATCTGCCTGCAAAAGAGCAGGATGGCAGTTGCTAGCTTGTGGAGAGCTCAGACGAGTACCTTTAGGTCATCCTGCCAACCCACTATTGAGCTGTCTGATATTTTTGATACCTGCAGATTGTAGGGTATCTTATAGGATGTCGGTCTTTGGATGGGGGTGTAAATCCGGCTGCCACGTCTGTGTTAACAATGTGGAAATTAAAGACCCTAGATTATATTTCCAAAAAGTATCGGCCATGGTAGCTGCTGAATTGCATCAATTCTGGGTGCGTGACTGTGCTGCGGATGCAGTGTCCCGGCGAATTATGGCAGGTGTTTAGAATTTGGCCTGGGTGCACAATGGCTTACTGTTTTTGAAGGATGCTGTGGAATTAGTAACAATCATAGAGGACCTCAGCGTAACGTCCCATGTGACAGACAGTTCATTCAATATATACAGCAATGCCTCCTTTTCTATACATAGTTGAGGCATGTGAAGAGCTAGTACGCTGAACAGAGCAGGACGTAACAGACAAAAACAGGACGCAAAACACGGATGCATGGGGTGACAAGATGGACACAGGCTGAACAGAGCATGACGTAACAGACAAAAACAGGACGCAAAACACGGATGCATGGGGTGACAAGATGGACACAGGCTGAACAGAGCAGGACGTAACAGACAAAAACAGGACGCAAAACACGGATACATGGGGTGACAAGATGGACACAGGCTGAACAGAGCAGGACGTAACGGACAAAAACAGGACGCAAAACACGGATGCATGGGGTGACAAGATGGACACAGGCTGAACAGAGCAGGACGTAACGGACAAAAACAGGACGCAAAACACGGATGCATGGGGTGACAAGATGGACACAGGCTGAACAGAGCAGGACGTAACAGTCAAAAACAGGACGCAAAACACGGATGCATGGGGTGACAAGATGGACACAGGCTGAACAGAGCAGGACGTAACGGACAAAAACAGGATGCAAAACACGGATGCATGGGGTGACAAGATGGACACAGGCTGAACAGAGCAGGACGTAACAGACAAAAACAGGACGCAAAACACGGATGCATGGGGTGACAAGATGGACACAGGCTGAACAGAGCAGGACGTAACGGACAAAAACAGGATGCAAAACACGGATGCATGGGGTGACAAGATGGACACAGGCTGAACAGAGCAGGACGTAACGGACAAAAACAGGATGCAAAACACGGATGCATGGGGTGACAAGATGGACACAGGCTGAACAGAGCAGGACGTAACAGTCAAAAACAGGACGCAAAACACGGATGCATGGGGTGACAAGATGGACACAGGCTGAACAGAGCAGGACGTAACGGACAAAAACAGGATGCAAAACACGGATGCATGGGGTGACAAGATGGACACAGGCTGAACAGAGCAGGACGTAACAGACAAAAACAGGACGCAAAACACGGATGCATGGGGTGACAAGATGGACACAGGCTGAACAGAGCAGGACGTAACGGACAAAAACAGGACGCAAAACACGGATGCATGGGGTGACAAGATGGACACAGAAGGAAACTCCAAGGAGGTAAAACTGGAAAATTGGAAGGTGGAGGGATTTGGGTGGGGTTAACGAGGGTAGAAAAGATCATCGATTTGGATTGGGGACAATCTGAGATGGTGATGAACAGCTATCTCGAAGACCTGGAGGGAAGAACGAGATTGAAGAGGATGTGGAAGTTGGTTCATCAGGATGGAAAATCTGTTGAAACCTGGGTGGTGGGGAGGGGACAAAGCACAGAGCAGAGGGTGCAAGACCAGAAATGAGGCGGTGGAAGACAGAGACCACCGACCTGTCTGCAATGGTGAAGCGATAGGCCCATAGACTCGGCTTCATCGCAGGACATTCCAATGATCTTCAAGGTCATGGTTTCGACATCGTCAGGCTTAGCAAGACGAGGCAGGGGAGCCAGCCCAGAGAGTAGAGCGGTATTCCATCAAGCTGTGCCTTGCCTGGGTAACACCAGGATGGCAGTTTATAATCGGGTCAAGAATATAACCCAGACTGGATATCTCAAAGGTCGCCACTTCCGGGCTATTTGTGTGTCATCCGGCATTTAAAAACTAATGCAATTCCTGTTCCTCATCTCTCAGTGGAGTCAATATAACATTCAATAGTTATCGCCGATTCCAACATTCAATCGTATTCCAAGTTCCAACATATGATGTAATTAATAATTGAGGATGGGACCAAATTGCATCCGATAACCCCAAATATGTTCAGATTGAAATCCTATTATCGACTGCAGGTTCTCACTCCAAGGATGGTTATTCTTCGTTCTCCTCAAACATCATGACCGATTACCACCTCCGCCATGGAAGGTGTATGGAGGTTATGTTTTCACCCCTGTTTGTCTGTCTGTCTGTCTGTGCGCAGGATATGTCAAAAAGTTGTGGACGTATTCGGACAAAACATGGTGCAGAAGTTGGGTGCTTGACAAGGACGAATCGATTCGATTTTGGTGAAGATTTCAATATAGAAACTAGAATTTTTTAATGATTCTTCACCATTAAGATAAAATAAATAAATAAACATTATTTGGGGCAAACCTTCCCCCTTCCAAGACTCCAATGTGTCATGTGATGTCCTGATAGACAAAAAGACGGTGTTCATACCTGTTCTCATCCAATGCGTCGCAGGTGATACTGAGGGTTTTGCATGGAAGTGGTTTGTGGTCGTGTTGGGACAGCGTGGCATGTACAAAATGGGTTAACCCTTTCCATCCATATTGCTGAAGTGAATCATTATTTGCTGTCGGTCATGGAGTCGTCTTGAATTCTCAAAGTTACACTCATAATCCTTCTGTGGCAGTAAAATTTGAACCAAAAGAATTGTGGATATTAACGTGAGCCACATGTGATTTATATTAAAACCCAAATAGCTAAATGTCTTTCTCTAATGAAAATGTGACATGTCGAAGGTGTCAAAAGGGTCTCATCTCTCAAGCATGTAAAAAGGGTCTAAAAAGGTCTAAGTGGTCTAAAGCTCTAAATGGTGAAGGGTCCAAGCTGTCTAACATGTCTGAAAGGCGTAAGGGGTCTAAATGGTGTTAAAGTCTAATGAGTTTAAAGATAGTCAAGAGTCTTCAGGGGTGTACATATCTCTTGGTTTTGGGGGTCTAAAGTGTATACAAGGTCTAAAGGGTGAAGGGTCTGAAAGGTAAAGTGGTCTTAGGCGTCCATAGGGGTTTTCAGGTGCTTAGGGGTCTTTAGGATCTTGGAGGTCTTATGGATCTTGGGGTTCTTAGGAGTCTTGGGCGTTTTGGGGTTGTACGTGTCTTAGGGGTATTGGGAGCCATAGAGGGTCCTTGACGTTTTAAGTGGTCTTAAAGTTCTAAACAGTCTTAGGGCCTAATTAGTCTTTGTCTTCTTAGTTAATGACGAAGAAGACATCCAAAGGATGTAAATGACTAACGGCATATAAAAAAGGCTTTAAAGGGTCTTGAAATGTCTATAGGGTCTCAGCAGTGTAAAGGCACAAGAAGTTTAAAAAGCATGTTTCAATAGTACATGATTAATAGACGTAGTCAGATTGCAAATGACATTCAAACAGAACGTAATGAAGAGACACTGGCAAATACATGGCCATTTCATGTCACATTGTTTTGTGAATGGCATCATGCACAGCTTCAAAATTTTGACATGAATGTGACACCGCCAATGTAAGTGCTTGTAAAGGTTAAGATGCTATGATTACCTTCGCAAAATCACGTGAGAACACCCCATCTCGGTATTAAAGTAATGTAAACATATATATATACTGTTCAACCTGGTGGAGGCATGTGCTTCAGCAGGCACCATTCCAGTTTTACATGTGATGGATAGAGAGCGAAAAATAAATAAATAAACTAAACATTTATTGGGGCAAAACTTCCCACTCCCAAGATTCCAATGTGTCATGCAATGTCTTGAGATATATATATATACATATATATATTATATACATATATATATTATATACATATATACATATATTATATAAATATATATATATTATATAAATATATATATATATATATATTATATACATATATATAAATATATTATATACATATATATATATATATATATATATATATATATATTGCTACGGTTTTGAGATTGGCACATTGAAGTCATTAAAGCTTAAAGGGTTGCCCTCCATAGTTAGTCACACGAACAACATAAAGGCCCATTTGTAGTATAGTTATGTCTTAGTATGTGTAAGAATATGCCATTTCCCCTCTTAGTGCCTGCGTTGTGTAGAGACAGAAAATAGGCTTTACTTGCCACCGATTTCCCAGCCACCCTAGCCTCGATCCAGTTTGTTAAGCATTGGCTGCCCACTAGTCGAGTAACACGAGGTAGGCCTAAAAAGGGTGGGGCTGGTGTTGAGGTCGGGGAGCGGCAGCGGGAGACAGTAAGAGCCACCAGCGAATCAGGGCTCTAGCGGCATGGCGTGGAGAGGGTGCGGTGAGGCGCCACGCGCGTCTGGTGAGTTCGAGAAGGTTCGCGGAGCGTGAATATATAACGCGCTGCGCAAAGCCCTCAAGAGGACTTATCAGCAGGACTTGACTTGCATCACTAGCGCGGGAGGACTTGAGGGGGTTTGCTCTTTGTGCAAGGGCTCGTTGTGAAAGGACTCGCACGCCAGGAATCACAGAGGAGAGAGAAAGGATTCGGACTCGCAAAATACGCGCGTTGTTTAAGGGCTTGCGCAGATAGAGAGAAGAAGAGGTGTTGAACTGTGCCAAGTACGCGGGCGCAGCCAGACGCGCCGGTAACGCTTATTGCGCTTTTCACCCATGCGAGGAAGCGCAGCCATCGCCGCAAGTGAATAACCGCCAGCCGCGTCGAAGTCCGCTCCCTACCAATTCGCCCCGTGATAACCCGCTCTGTTTGGACGACACGCGGAGAGCTCCTGCCTTCACCTACTCCAAAGGACATGCCGGGGACCGGAGAGAACTGCACAAGAGCCATCCCTGGGCGAGCTGGTGAACACCGTCCTGCCATCTGCAAAGCCCGTGTGAGTGTGTGTGTGTGTGTGTGTATGAGACGGGCCCGTGTCCTTGGAATTAAGTATAAGACTGTTTTAAGGATTGCTCTGTGCCTCTGCTCTTGAACCGTTGTACATTGTAAATAATAATAATTAAACCTGTTATTCCTTTGCTTCCCTATTCGATCGCCTTTGTGATTTCTCCATTGACTAAGCGTGGTACGAATGAAAATCGCTTGAATCGGGTTCCACCATCATAATAGCGCAGATCACGTGTACGCAACCGCTCGGCGTCTCACCAACACACGTGGTTCGTGCGGGGCTTATTTCCTCGCTTCCAGGGCAGCGCAAGTATTTAGGTAATAGCGAATTTGGTCCTAATACCCTATTTCGCGCTGTCCGGAAGGGACGTCATAGGTCCCGGGTCGTGCCAGGCCAGTCAAAGACAAGGGGACTAAATCCCCCCTTGGTAAGGGGAGAAGGCCGGCGGCGGATCCGCAACAATTGGTGTCAGGAGTGGGATTTGGAACCTGGAGAAAATTTTTAGACCAAATTTTGGACACCAATTTTGCATATTGGCTGCAACAATATATATATATATATATATATATATATATATATATATATATATATATATATATATATATATATATATATATATATATATATTGTTACAGACGCGGTTTTAAGATGTTATTTTACCGAGCGGTGGTGTATTACCGCATCCGAACAGTTACTCCCCGATTAGAACCCGATTCCACCCGACGTTGACCAGATCGCACCGCAGATATTCAATCGGGAAACCTCTAAAGTGACCGAAAGAGAATGAAAAGAGAAGAAGACAGAGTACGGAGGAAGAACAGATTTATTATACACACACAAGCAATGGATGGAAGAAGCAGTCACACAGCGAATCGTTAACTTACACTATTCATTTTACTTAACCCCAAGACAACGAGTAGGACAGACGACGTTCACACTTACTCGGGGGATATTGCAGGCAGGTAGAGCTTGAGGTGGATTGCTGGAGAGGGAGGAGGGTCGGAGGCAGCAGCTCTCAATTCCTCGCGGTTTTTGGCGGGAAAACCCTTCGTCGCGTATCCGCTGCTGATGCTTTAGACGTCACGCGCTGGCTCGGGCACACCTGCTCCTCTCCTTCTGGTGGAGCCGTCTCCCTCCTTTCAGCGCGTCTCTCCAAAGCTGGTTTCCTTTCCGAGTACCTCTCCTCTTTGGCTTGGAGCATTTCGCATCTCACCGCTCCTCTTGGTGTCGCCTCTTCACTCCTCTCCCAGGTCATCTGGTGAAGCAGTCCCTTACAGTCGCTTTTATAACTCGGGGCGGAATCAAGCCGCCGGCTGCGAGGGCACGCCTACCGGGTCACTCACCGCGGTGCTGATTGGCCATGCGACCCTCTGGCTCACTCCTCCCCTCTATGACGAGGTGGAGACACGCCTTTCTTCTCCTAGGTTAGCACATGGGCAATGGCGGCTTGCGGGATTGAACACAACTCGCACCCTTTTGAAAGGAACTTTGGAGAGCGGAGATGTTTGGGGAAATTGCAAGGGCCTACGCTTATTTTGTTTGATACAATGCAAAGTCAATCTAGTGGGAAACACATATTTAGCCTACATGGAATAAGGAAATACACTATTTAAAAAGATATATCGTGACCTGCGTGTAAGTTTCATGGAATTAACTAGGAGGACGGCTGCGACCATTATTTACATTACGAGGGTGTTTACACATAACAAAACCATACTTTTTTACATTCGTTACACTTCCTCCAAAATTGTTACACTTCTTAAAAACCGTTACACTTCTCAAATTCGTTACCCACTTCTCAAAACCGTTACAATATATATATATATATATATATATATATATAGATAGATATATATATATATATGTGTATAGATAAATGACTGTACCCGAGTTGCCGTTTTGTCATGGTTTAAACCAATCATAATTCAAACAATTATTTTGCACAAATGTATTTGTAATATACGTGATATCACATTTTATAAACAATTAAAGTTGAAAAAAACAATTTTTCCCCAAAAAATTCCAAAAAAAAAGAAATTGGAAAATGTTTCAAAAAAAATACCCTTAGGACATACCGACGGGAGAGATATGTGCATACCAGAAGTTTGGTACGATTTCACAAAAGTTTGAGAAAGTAGTTCAGTGACAAGACAAGACAAGACAGACACTGCACAGATATATATATATATATATATATATATATATATATATATATATATATATATATATATATGTATATATATATATATATATATATAAATATATATATATATATATATATTGTTGCGGATATGAGGATTGTGTTTTTTTTATTGTGCTGTATTGTATAGTAAATTGTTGTAAATATCACCCTCTGTAAAATGTAATGATTCCTTGTAAATACCTCCGTAGTGTAAAGATAAAAAGGGCGTCTCGGTAGTTATTCCATAAACACCACATTGCAGGACCCGATAAAACCCTTGTTCAGTAGCTTATATCTTATTATGTGTCTTAGGGTAAGGCTGTGTCTCCCATTAATTTAAATACTCCATTGCATACATTGAAAAATGGCCTCTAAAGGTGGTTTTTTTTTTTTATTGCACCAAGTGAAATAAGAGTAGATCCCCTTTCATTTCATTTCAATGGCCAACTGCATTTTGGGCGGTTTTCTTCAACCACCATTGGCCACGAGGCAGGGTTGGGGAAGAAAGATGTGTCTCCACCTCGTCATAAGAGGGGAGGAGTGAGCCAGCCCCGAACAACCAACCGAGCACGAGGGGTTTGGTTTGAGAGGGCGGAGGAAGAGCGATCGGGGAGGTTCGCAAAGGTTCAAGGGTGGGGCTATATATAACCCATGAGAGACGCCCCCCCCCCCCCCCCCCAGAGATGCGCTTTTACAGAGACAAGGAGATGAGTCTGAAAAGAGAGGTCCATGACAAGAGCTGAGTTGGTCGTCAGGGGTGGTCAGTGGTTGCGTTGAGTGGTTGCGTTGGAGAAAGAGTGGTTGGACAAAAGAAAGAGAGAGGAGAGAACCCGTCACGCCAGACCCCCCACCAGCGCGTCGGCTCCGACCGTGATCCGACCCGTGATCCGACCCGTGATCCGACCTGTGATCCCGCGCACACGACAGGATCGGTGGCATCAGCGGCCGTCGAGGTCCAGCCCGACGTCCCGTGCGGGATCAAGCTCCAGCCAGCTCCGTGCCGTCCTCCCCCTCCAGCCACACACCTCCTTCCAGCCAATCCACTCTGCAATTCCCCGTGTGAGTCGTCCTTGTTTGTTCTGTCCTGGGTAGGTAATTAAGCTTGTATAAGGAATTCACTGTGTCACCTGCGTCTCATGTCCCTGTACATAATCGTGACTGCTATTTTTGCTTATGTGTGTAAATAATAATAAACCCAGTTACTCTTCTGTACGTCTTCTTCCTCTTTGCATTCGGTCGCTTTAGAGTTTTCCAGATTGAGTAGCTGTGGCGCGATACGGCCAACGTTTGGGAAAATCGGGGAACAACTGTTCGGCCGCGGTTATACCTCCGCTCGGTAAAAATAACATCCTAATCCGCGGACCGTAACAATATATATATATATATATATATATATATATATATATATATATATATATATATATATATATATATTGTTGCGGATATGAGGACTGTATTTTTTTGATTGTGTGTATTATTATTATTGCTTGAGTCTGGCCCCTCCTTCCTCCAGTGTTGTGTAAAGGTCAAAGGGCGTTCCGGTAGTTAATTCCATAAAGCATCCATTGAAGGACACTATAAAACCCTTGTTCAGTAGCTTATATCTTTATTATGTGTTTTAGGGTAAGGCCTTGTCTTCCATTAAAATGACACTCCATTGCACCAAGTGAAATAGATAGATTCCCTTCAATCCCATTCCCAAAAACCTCCATTTCCCCTTTCGTCATGGCCAAGCCTCAATTTGCCAATTACATCCCCTCCAAAGCCGCCATTGAACATGTGCTTGGGTCGGGGAAGAAAGGCGTGCCCGCCCGTCGTCATCAAGGGCGGAGCCAGAGGGTCGCGCGACCAACCATGGCCGAGGTGAGCACACCGATGGGCGTGTCCTGAAGGCCGGCGGCTTAATCGCCGGGGGCGTTATAAAAGCGCGCGCGCAAGATCCTACGGAGGAGAGAGAGAAGGGAGATCATCCAGCAGCGATTCTTGTCCAAGAGAAGAGATCATCCAGCAGCGATTCTTGTTCAAAGGAGATCATCCAGGGAAGCACAAAGCCTGCTATTCGTCACCTTGCTCGCCAGCAGCAGCGTCCACAGCAGCAACAACACTCAACAGCCGCTTGGGGCCTGGACGGCGGTTTTGAGCAGGGCCGCGAAGGAACGGCGGCTGCTAAACGCGCCGATCGTGCTGCAGGACCCCATTGGACTTTCCTCTCCCTCCAGCCATCCACCTCCTGCCTTTGCATCCTTTTGTGTACGTGAGTTTGTTTCTGTTTGTTCTGTCCTGGGTAGTTAATTAAGTTTGTATAAGCTAGTATTTTCACTGTGTCTCTAAAAGCTTCTGTATATTATTTTCTTATCTTTCCTTCTCCTTGGTTATTTTGAGCCTGTACATAGTAAATAAATTTAGTAGTATTTTCAACCTTTGTTTCGTCTTCTTATTCCTTTTCTTCACATCCGTCGTCTTTGTCTTTTCCCTCATTGAATAGCTGTGGCGTGATACGGCCAACGTTCGAGTGAATCGGGTGAATCGGGGAAACTGTTAGGTCGCGGGGCCTCCGCTCGGCAAACATAACATCCTTAACCGCGGACCGTAACAATATATATATATATATCTTCCATCTTCTACCGACTCCTCTCTGGCCTTGCCCCCCCAGCTCTCTCTGGGCTCTGTCCCGCAAATATTCCTACAGGTCGCACAAGATCTGCCTGCAACCTTCTTATGGTCAAACTGCCAAAATCAAGACTCTCTGCTCACCTTCACTCCTTCATTCCTCTTTTCTCCCGCCTCTGGAACAAACTCCCTCACTCTCTTCAATCCCACTCCACCCTCCAGGTCTTTAAAACAGCTGTTCACCACCATCTCTTATCTTCCCCCATCCAAAACCTTGATCTTTTCTACCCCCGCTAATTTCACCCCAATTCCACTTTTTTGAAATACCAACTTCTGTCCTGGAAGTCATTGGTGTCCTTGTGTTTTATACTTCTCCCTCCACCCCCCCCCCTTCCCATGCCTCCTCCCCCCAAGCCCTCTCCCTTCCACACATCTCCCTGCTCTCAAATGTTGTGTTTGTGTGCTTCACCTTCTCTCCCCATCTTGTTTTCCGCTCCCGCTTTTTATATATTTTGTTTGTCTGGTTGATTTGTTTGTGAAGTAAATGTTAGCTCTTTCACGAGCCTCGATTCAGTATACAAAAAATATATATATATATATATATATATACATACATACATACATATATACACACAGACTTGGCATTTAATATGGAATATTTTTTTTGTGGGGGTGAACTTACTTTTCAAGATGACTTAGAACCAAAAGTTCATTGGAATTATGTTGAAATTATTCTAGATTTTGTTAATGTGACCTTTAAAAGAAACAAAAACCACATTTGACATTTCGAAGCAAATAAATTGATCCTTGAAAGTGATGTAAACTGATATCGAACTCAATTCATGGACAGTACTGTGTTAAACTTCTGTGCATTTTCCTGAAGTATCTCTTTATTTTGCACATTAGCGAAAATTTTTTTTTAACAAAAACAAAAGTTAAATTACGACTGGGATTACGGACAGTAAAATTACAGTTCAGTACTTCGTGTAAACCCCACGAGCATTCAGGAGAGCACGTACACGTTGAGGCATGCTGTTCACGAGATTTGCCAAGGTTTGGACAGGAATCGCTTGCCATGCAGTGACAATAGCCTGCTGCAATTCACGCACAGAGGCAGGCTGCTGGTACAAGTTGTCGATTTGACGTGTTAATTCTGCCCACAAGTTCTCCATCGGATTCATATCCGGGGACATGGCAGGCCACTCCATATGCTCTACACCACGATCAGCAAGAAAGTGTTGGATCATGCGAGCACGATGAGGCCGTGCATTGTCATCTTGGAAGAAAAGTTTCCTCGAAAGGCTGCACGAACAAATGGAAGCAATGTTTCTTCCAGAATGGCCCTGTGGTTGAACTGGTTCAGGTTTCCATTCAGAGCAACCAGGTCAGTTTTGCCCCCTGCATGAAAAGCAGCACAAACGGTCACCCCACCACCTCCAGCTTGGACTCTTGGCACTATACAATCTTCGTTGTAGGCTTCATGCACTTGTCTGCGCACTCGGACGCGGCCATATTGACGATAGACCAGAAATCTAGCCTTGTCACTGAAGATCACGTGATTCCAGTGTCCTGGCTGCCATTGACGGTGCTCTCTGGCCCACTGCAATCGGCGCTGGCGGTGTTGTCTGGTCAGACGTGGCTTTCTCGGGGGATGCTTGGCACGATAGCCTGCTTGAACCAGTCGTTGGTCGACTAGCCTTCTGGATACAGGCACATTTGTCAGTTGCTGCCACTCAGCCCTAAGCCGATTAGCTGACTTGGTACGGCCATTGCGGACTAACCGGTGCAGCTGGCGATCATCCCTCCTTGTGGTTCTGCGGGGACGTCCTGACCTCGGTATTGGAGTAGGGACACCCTTCTGAGCATTTCGTTTCAGGATCTTTGACACCTGACCTTGAGTGATGCCATACTGCCGAGCAATAGCACGCTGTTTCATGCTGGAATTTCGTAAAGCCACCACTACATGACAAACAGCATTGTCGAGTTGACGGATCATCTCCAGGGGAAGCGGCAATAACTTTTGTAGACGTGCAGCAGTTGTTTTCCACTAATACAGAACGCAACAACCCTTATACACCCGATTGTGAAGCCAATCGTCAAATGTACCTGTCCGTACATTTTGTTATGCCACTTGTGATATAATCCTGGTATTGACTTCTTGCTGCGACAGACAATCAGTGACATGGTTCTTTTAACAAAGAAATCACCGAAGCGTAAAAGAAACTCACCAGATTGATATACCGAGTTCAGAAAGTAAACCCAAGTCAAGAAAAAAAAAAATTCCATATTAAATGCCAAGTCTGTGTGTGTCTGTGTGTGTGTGTGTGTGTGTGTGTGTGTGTGTGTGTGTGTGTGTGTGTGTGTGTGTGTGTGTGTGTGTTTTTTTATATATATATATATATATATAGCAATAAAAATTGCAATAGAACAATGGAAAGTGCATATAAATAAACTGAACTGCAAATGAACAACAAGCAAAACCACCTAAACTACAAACGAGAAAAAGTAACTCCAAATTAACCATATTAACTATATAACTGAACCATTAAAACGATAAATTAAACATGAAAACTAGAAATGAACCATGAAAACTAGAAATGAAAAACTAGAAATGAAATGAACCCAAGCACAGTGCCAATAATGAAATGAATCTGTCATGAAAGAGGAGAGTAAATCCACGATCCTCAAAGGACCATATTGATGGACCTTTGGGTACAAGCAGCAGAATGTGGGCATATGGTGTACAGGAGAACGATGCGAGATTCATAGTTTGGACGTGCGATGAAAACTACCTTGATAATTTTACAATGACGTTCCAAAAGCTGATGCAATAGCAAGAATGTGGAGTTAAAAAGAACTATCTGCTTGTGTAGTATGTTTTCATGTAAAGTTTGAGGTGAGGATTAGGCATACCACTCACAAAAAAATACAAAAACAATTTTAAAGTAAAAATTCAGGGTTGTGTGAGGTCACCGTCTTGTAGTCACAATAAATTACAGGTTATACAAGGTGTAAACTAATTACAGGTTATACAAGGATACACAAGAAAGGTTAACACAGGGGGAGGCCATTTTGCCCATCATGCCTGCACTGCATGAATGCAGCAATCTGTTACTCTGTCGACTCCTGGGGAGGGAAACAGTGGGGCAGGCACAGGGATCACCTTGGTAACGCCCTTGTCCTGGTGACATCCTTGAGCCTTTCGCTAGGCAACTACAGCTATATACACACTTATGAAACTTTTCTTGAAAAAAAACAACAATTTGGGGGAGGTGGAGGAGGGGTGAACACACACCGACACATTCACTTTTGACGACACTCAGACATCACAATTATTACACATTTATATACAACCACGGATCAATATCCAAGCTACATATCAGTCCTAATATCAATGTTCCCCTCTATCCCCAATACTTCCAGGTACCTACCTAATTCGAATTTAAACCCATTTACCATTTCTGCCACCACTACCTTTCCAAGGAGACCATTCCATGCATTTACTAGAAGGACACTCGGTAGAGCGCATACCTCCACCAGAGTGTACAGTTTAAGTTTTGTATTGCACTGATATGCCGGATCTGCATCCGGACCTGAACCAAAATCTAAAAGGTTGTTCTTGTCACCTCACCAACTCATCCACCAAGTTTAGTCCAAATCCAGCCACAACTTTTTGAGATATCATGCAATACATCATATCGTTTTTGGCCCTATCTCTCAATGGTGAAGAATCACTTAAAATTGTTGGATCCAGATTCGGATCCTGATCCAGATCTTCACCAAAATCGAATAAATCCGTCTTTGTCACACACCCAACATGTCCATATAGTTTTGTCATAATCCGTCTAACTTTTTGAGATATCGTGCTTACAGACAGACAGACAGACGGGTGAAAACATAACGTCCTTCCACCTTCGATGACAGGAGCAACTACTCTCAGTGAAAGACTCCTGCCTTACTCGAACTCCTCTGTACTCTGGAGCTATGACCCATGGTCCTGTTCTTGCTCATTCGGCATTTATTCTGTCTCCATCCTTCATTTTCTCACAAACATCTCTATGAGATCTCATTGTAATCACTTCCTTCATAATGTATAAAGTCGTGCCTCCTATTGGACTCCTGAACATGCCAAAATTGTCGTTCTTGGTGAGTTGTTGTGGAATTCATTCCAGTCTTCTTCTTCTTCTCTTGTGCATGCCGATCATGGTTGTAAGTTGCATAATTTGTGGGAGAGTGCATCTGCTGCTTATGGTTTTCCCTTCATATATCAAGACGACGCATTAGACTTGGACACAATTGCCTACTCTTTTCAAAATGTACCCTGGAACCTTTATTGTCCCCTGGAACCAAAGTAAATTATTGTACAGGGGACAGTGGGTTTCCTGTCCCCTCTGTAAGCCGGCATACTTATTGAGGAAACATATTGGGCCTGCGAGGTATGACGATGTATAGTCAGGCTGGGAAGTGAACCCAAAGTAGACAGCTCAAAGGTGAGTACGCAAACCTCTGAGGAAAATTTTCAGCCCTCCTGTTGTAATGAGCGATACAGCATGAGATGTTTGCATATTTCTGTAGATATACTCTCGTAAACTAAGTTGCGTCACAATTAATCGATAAAGGCCTCATTCACAAAACAACCTCAAAATCAAAATGCCTTTGTACATCTGAAACAAAACAGCCATACCTGCTGCATCGAGATGGCGACAGGCTCAGCAAACACCGTCCAGGTGACACCAGACGTGCATGGAGGCATGGTCAGTGAGCCCGAGTAGCGGAAGTAGTCCGAAAGCTTGGCCGGCAGAAGATCCAGAGGGCGGAACGGCGGCAGCAGGTTGTCCACCTCTACAAACACAGAAATCAAAAACACCTGATCAAGCATTGCATATTTTCAAACCTCACCTAGCCTTTGGTGTTCACTTAGCACCGATGCTTGCATTGCCCACTATGTTAAAACCAGGATAAAGGTGACTTAAGGAAGAAGAACCCCCAGTGGAGGGTCTGGGATTGCTGTCTCAAGTCTCAAATGACGACAGAACAACCCAGTAGATACAAACACCGTTCTACTAGGGTGAATTACTAAGGTGTTCTCCCAACGATGGCAGCATTGATCCATTCAAAAAGTATCGTGTTTGCCTCACCTGGCTGAGAGACCATCCTGATGCCTTCGATGATGGGATTGTACGCTCGATTTTTCTGTTTGGTCAGCTAAAGAGGTGAGAGAAAAGCCTTTTTTATCAGTGCATTCCAGCATTGGATTCGCCATCTCTGGTGTAGATATAATCACAACCTTCCCTCAGGTACAGCTTTACCTCAAACATAATGGAAAGAGCTGCCAGTTTAGCTCCACCTTTCACGGCAGCCTCAAAGCTGCTGAAGTCTCCACTGTGAGCATAAATCTGCATCTTCGGGAAGAGAACGAACGAAGATTAGCATTCCCAATATGGGGTTGAACCATGTGCTTATTTAATTCCTTGCTTATGACCGACGACGTATAAGAAGTCCGTGCCAAGCGCCCTTTCGGAGAACCTGCCAAATTCTACCTGGCATGTTTTTGACCAATCACAAAACCAGGTGATTCAGGCTATTTGAAACTGAACTCAAATCCATTTGGCAGATGTTATACGATTATAATGCATGGAAGCTGGAAGGTAAAATTCCCACCTGTATCCCATTGCACTCTGAGTATTCCCATTATGGAGCTTGCTGCATTATTAAGAACTCAACCCTCATGAGAATGGATACAATGAGAATGAACCTGGCCCCGTTTAAAAGGGAATTTGAAGAGTAACGTTAGTTTCGGGCAATAATTGCATTAATTTATTAATTTATTAAAGGAGGGCCTAGCTAAAGCATAACTTGTACTTTATTCAATTCAACATGTAAATTGATCACCCCTTTAAACCATTGCTGCTGCTGCTGCTGCTGCTACTAATAATACTACTACTACTACTACTACTACTACTACTACTACTACTACTACTACTACGTTAACGATTCCAATTATTCCCACCTTATTGTGGGGTGCCTTCAAAAAATGTTCTGTAGAAGTTCTACAGAACTCAATACAATTTTTGTGGAACCTAATCAATTCTATATAACTGAGGAGAGGTTGGTTGTTCCATACAATTTGTTAGACGTCTATAGTACTCTCTATAGAAATTATATAAAACTTTACGACCAAATTCTATAGAACTGTTCCATCATAGAAATTACTATAGAAATTCTGTAGAAACTATCGACTTTTACTATTGATTATATTTCCATAGAATTTTTACAGAATTTCTATAGTAATTTTCTATGGAACAGTTTCATATAACTTGGTCCTAAAGTACGATAGAATCTTATACACAGGATTTATAGAACATCTCTAGAAATTTTCTAAAGGATTTCTATGGAACATTCTTGGCAGTGGTTGAGCCTGGTATTGGCTTAGCGGTTCGGGTGGTGGCTTGGGATCCAAGGATCTTGGGTTCGAATCCCGGTTGATCGCTGAATTAACACCAGTGTGGTTGACTCAGCCTGTCATCCTTCTGAGGTCGGCAAATTGAGTACCAGCTCACTGGTAATTCCTTGTGTGTCGCAAAAGGTGACTAACAGGGTTGGCGGCAGGAAGGGCATAAAACCTTGCTTCAAAAAGGGGACCACGGTACCCAAAAAAGGCCAACCCCTGCTCTGTGGGGGGAAAATGGCCTCTAAAGGCGGTTCATTCTTGGCAGGGGTTAGCCCCGTGGTTCTTAACAGTTATATTAAAGTCAAAAGTGGCTGGTGATTATAAAATATGATTGAATTACTCAGAAAATTAGGTGGAGGTGATATAACTCATTTGGTCGCAATTCAAAATGAACAATTCGCAGTTTTCTATGTAATATTATAATGGGATTTGAGGTGACATAGAGTTGAGTAGATAATATATCCCATCATTGTAACTATAAGTTATGTTTTCTTCGTTAAAATTTCTCAGTTTTCAGAGGGGTACTGATTATATTTTAGTGGGGCGGCTTAGCCCAAATATTCAAAAGAATTGTGCATTTTGTGATACAAGCACCAAATTTGGCACACTAGTAGACTATCATATTATGAAAAGATCTGGATATTGGGCCATCTCAGATTCAGAGATTTGATTTTTGCAAGATTTGCAGATTTTGCAAGCTGAGATTGCAACGCCAGGGACGGCCGACTCCTTCCTACGAGCTGCCCACGTCACCCGCACAAGAAGAGCTCATCAAATCACTGCAGCGGCACTGCACATCCTGCAACACCGTGCGTATGAACGCCACTGTATGACATATGCTGATGATGCAGAAGACCTGCCTGAGTTCGAAGACTGGTGTCACCAGAGAGGAGAAGACATTCCCAACTTTCAGTACTGGGCAACTGTGCTGGAACTAGAGATGTTGGTACTGGTCTACGTGCGTTCTCTGCGGCAGGCTTCATTCACGACGTACCTTGATGCCCTGACGGAACTGGACCCATGGTTCCATGCCTTAGACCACACACACTATGCCAGGTGGGTCCCTGTTCACCTGAGGGACACGGTTGCACTCCCAATGAAGCACCCAGATGTAGCCAGAGAATTCAGGGCTGGCAACTTCACTGTACAGAAGACGAAGAAGGTGTTCTCTTCGATCCCAATCGAATCGAAATCTTGCAAAAATCAAATCTCTGAATCTGAGATGGCCCAATCTCCAGATCTTTTCATAATATGATAGTCTACTAGTGTACCAAATTTGGTGCTTGTATCACAAAATGCACAACAGGTCTGCTATGCTGCTACACTATTTAAGCATGTTCCTCTTAATTTTTGTCATATAATTATTTGCCCGAACTCAATTAAGATCAGTTTGTTACTTTTTTTTTTTTTTTTGCAGTATGTCGAGCAAAAAAACGAAGTGGTCGGAGGATTACGTGTGGTACGGGTTCACGTGTTTGACGGGACGGGACGGAAGTTAGCGTCCTCAATGCATGCTTTGAAATGTCAAGTTGAGCACCTCCAGCCTGGCACCAGCAAAACTACGGGAACACTTAAAAAAAACTGCACGGTGAGGGGCAGTACAAAGACGCAATGCTGGATGAATTCAAATTGAAGAGAGTCCGATTCGACGCAAGTGCTACCTTGCCCACTCATGGCTTCGTTCCAATTGACAAACCGATCCTCACCGCGTCGTATGAAGTTGTGTACCTGATCGCAAAGCAGGGCAAACCGCACACCGTTGGCGAGACACTCATCAAACCGGCCGTGTTGAAGATGGCCAACATTATGCTGGGAAAAGCTGCTGAAAACAAGTTGTCTCTCGTTCCACTCTCAAATGACACCATCAGATGCAGAATCAACGACATGAGCGACGACATCCTCGCCCAGGTAGTTGCAGATTTAGTCACGAACCCGACGAAATTCAGCCTTCAACTCGACGAGACCACCGACATTTCGAATTTGAGCCAGCTCATCTTATTTCATATTTGTGCATTATGTCAAAGGAGACGAGATCAAGAAAGACTTTCTGTTCTGCAAGCCTCTCACAACAACGACAAAGGCAGCTGACGTGAAGAAGCTTGTGGACGACTTCTTCAGAAGCAACGGCCTCTCGTGGAACATGGTGTCTGCAGTTTGCTCAGATGGAGCTCCAGCCATGCTGGGATGCAACTCCGGTTTTGGAGCGCCGGTGAAGGCCGATGCACCACACATCATCGTCATGCACTGCATCCTGCACAGACACGCGCTGGCATCAAAAACCCTGCCTCCAAAACTGGCCAATGTTCTGAAAATCGTCGTTGAAACTGTGAATTACGTGCGAAGCCGTGCTCTGAATCATCGCGTCTTCAAAGAGCTGTGCAATGAAATCGGCTCTGAATTCGAAGTCCTTCTCTCCCACTCTAACGTTCGATGGTTATCACGAGGGAAGGTGGTGAGCCGTGTTTTTTCCTTGCGTGTAGAATTAGCCCTGTTTTTGCGAGAACACCAGCATTGCCATGCAACGCACTTCCAAGAGTCAGAGTTCATCCTCGCCTTGGCGTACTTGGCTGACATCTTCGACGCACTCAATCATCTCAATTGCCAGATGCAGGGCGGTGGAGTGAATGTCATCGAATCTGAAGAAAAGCTGAGCACTTTCCGAAAGAGGTTACCGTTGTGGAGGCGGCGAACAGAGAACGACAACTTCGCGAACTTTTCGCGACTGGACGAGTGCGTGAGCGGGATGGAAGATGAGTCTGAAGTTGGAGGCACTGCTGTACCGGGGGAGCTGAAGCAAGCGATTGGCACGCACTTGGATGAGCTGGGAAAGTCATTCGACGGCTACTTCCCCGACCAAGAGCAATACCCAGCATGGGTGCGGCAGCCGTTTACTTTCGACGTTGAAACGGCAGATGTCAACGACCAATACCTCGACGACCTCATCGAACTTCAGCAGAGCCAGACTCAACAACAACTGTTCGGCACAACAACGCTCTCAACGTTTTGGTGCCGCCAAATGGAAGGGTATCCTCATATCGCTAAAATTTCCCTTGAGATCCTCACGCCATTCGTTACAACGTATCTCTGCGAGCATGCGTTTTCGAAACTGGTGGACATTAAAACAAAGAAAAGGAGCAGGCTTGCATGCGAAAATGATTTGAGGGTGGCCCTTGCCAATACAAAACCACGCATTTCCCAGATCACCTCCCGAAAAGAAGAACAGAAACCGCATTAAGATGCAATTCTTCTTAATTTTTTTTTGTCAAATTTGAGGGGTTCCGCGAGTGTTCGGTGGGTTTCGTTAGGGTTCGGCGCCTTTAAAAAGGTTAAGAACCACTGGGTTAGCCGATGATTTTATCCAAACTATTTTACACACTGGCTGAGCAGGCCTTATGGTCGATTAAAGGCAGAGGAATTTGGATTTTATTCAAGGTACCAGCAATAACTTGCCTACTCTTAGAGAAGACACAGTGGAATCTATAGCGTCCAGCAACTAATGCTGCCCAGTTAACGTTCATCCGAGGGACAGCGCACATTGATGCCTCGCCATGCCTGTGCGACACCAAGATGACAAATTGTAGCTATACCGATATTCGAACCCAGGTGAGACTGCCCAGAGGAGAGTGTGCGTACCTCGAAGCTATCCTGCATTATTATTGACTCATGTTTGAAGGGCAAAGAAAAATACAATTAAAATTCTACATCAAGGAATAGGAAATCCTTCCGGAGGAAGTGCATATCAAACAGTGTTGTTACCTCAAGTGGGAAGCCCCGGTGGTCGATCCAGTGTTCGGAGCCGCCTGTGGCGTTACACTCACCCCAGTGAAAGGTCATCCAGGAGGCACGGTACTGTTCATGCAACCCTCCATCGCTGAGGAAATAGTCCCCAGAGAGGTGTACATTTACTGAAGCACAAAAAGCAAACATGGATTAAATATGAGGAATTAAATTCATTTTATGTTATTTGCATCAAGAAAAATCAACCAATGCGAGGAAATTGAATTTCAGACATAAAGACCTTGATCAGAAATAATGAGATTTCAAAAAACAAATTAATTTTGAAATTGAATTTCAATGCAACTTTATGTTGTGACTGACAAATTCCACAATAGTCGATTAAAAACACTCAAACATGGGCGTTATACACACACACACACACACATATATATATATATAACTGTGAGAGATAGTAGAAACTCCACAGCACGAGCAGGGCATCTCATTTGCATTAAATAAATAATCGGGAGATGAAATCAGACGCGGACGTAGCTTCAAGACGTCGATCTTAATTTTCGACAAGCTTTCGACCAACAAAGGTCTTCTTCTTAGTCGTCCCCAAGTTCAACCGAAGTTGTTCTTGAAGTCCCAAGTTCACACCCTTCCGTTGAACTTGGGGACGACTAAAAAGAAGACCTTTGTTGGTCGAAAGCTTGTCGAAAATTAAAGATCGACGTCCTGAAGCTACGTCCGCGTCTGATTTCATCTCCCGATTATATACATACATATATATATATATATATATATATATATATATATATATGTATGTATATATATATATATATATATATATATATATATATATATATATATATATATACAGTCACGTGAAAAAGTAAGTACACCCCATGTAAAGTTTTGACTTTTTCAACATATTGCAACATACAGCTATTTGATCTTCATTTCAACAATATCGATAGATAAAGGTGATATAATATAACAAATATCATGAAACATTTACATTTTGTAGTCCATTGTATAATTCAAATAAACATAAATGCAAATTTCGCATGTGGAAAAAGTAAGTACACCCTTGGCTCTAATAGGTGGTATTGCCCCCTTTGGCAGAAACAACCTCAAGTCGGCGTTTCTTATAACTGTCTACCAGTCTCTGACATCGACTGGGAGAAATTTTTGCCCACTCCTCCATGCAGAAATCTTTCAGCTGTGCGATGTTTGAGGGGTTTCTTGCATGCACAGATCATTTCAAATTCCCCCACAACATCTCGATGGGATTTAGATCCGGGCTTTGACTTGACCATTCCAGAACCCACCATTTCTTTCTTTTCAGCCATTCCTTGGTGGATTTACTGGTATGTTTAGGGTCATTGTCATGTTGCAAGGTCCACCTTCGGTTGAGCTTCAACTTTCTGACAGATGGCCTCACATTATGCTCAAGCACCCTCTGGTACAATGAATAATTCATAGTGGATTCTATGATGGTGAGCTGCCCAGGCACTGATGCAGCAACGCTGCCCCAAACCATAATATTTCCACCACCATGCTTTACAGTTGGTATCAGGTTCTTGTGGTCAAATGCTGTCTTTGGTTTTCGCCAAACATGTCTTCTGGTACTGTGAACAAATAGCTCTACCTTTGACTCATCTGTCCAGAGCACATTGTTCCAGAAGTGCTGGTCTTTGCCTCAGTGTTCATTGGCAAACTTTAGTCTTGCCCTGATGTTCTTTCTGGACAGCAAAGGTTTCCTCCTGGCACACCTCCCATGTAGATCAAATTTGTGCAGCCTCTTTCTAATGGTAGACTCGTGCACTTTGACATCAACAGTGGCAAGAGCTACCTGTAGGTCCCGTGATGACATTCTGGGGTTCTTCAAGACTTCTTTTAGCATCTTGCGGTCTGCTCTCGGGCTGAACTTGCTGGGGCAGCCTGGCCTGAACAAGTTGGCAGTTGTTTGGAATCTTCTCCACTTGTAGATGATCTTCCGGACAGTCGAATGATTGATTTCAAATTATTTGGAGATCTTTTTAAATCCATTCCCAGACTTGTACGCATCTATAACCTTCTTTCTGAAGGTCTCAGAGAGCTCTTTTGATCTAGGCATGGTGACGCCGCACACTTCAACAACAAAGAGCAAACCTAACTAAATGTCTGAGGTTTAAATCAGACAGGTTCCTCCAAGATCCTCTCTAACGATGTTCTAATCATTTGCACCTGAGCTGGTACACCTGATTCTAATTTTAGGTATTTGAAGTAGTGATAAATGTAGGGGTGTACTTACTTTTTCCACATGCGAAATTTGCATTTATGTTTATTTAAATTGTACAATGGACTACAAAATGTGAATGTTTCATGATATTTGTTATATTATATCACCTTTATCTATCAATATTGTTGAAATGAAGATCAAATCGCTGTATGTTGAAATATGTTGAAAAAGTCAAAACTTTACATGGGGTGTACTTACTTTTTCACGTGACGGTATACACACACACACACACACACACACACACACACACACACACACACACACACACACACACACACACACACACACACACACACACACACACACACACACACACACACACACACACACATACAGTTACGAATTTGGTAGAGCAATATGTAGAGCAGAGTAGATCTGAGTAGGTAACATGCTTTGAGATGTCGCGATAAGGAACACTTCCTGTAATGTGTCATGTGTAGGCGTTTGTCGGGTTAAGATGTATGATTGTGAATCTACCAGGAGATTCGTGTGTTCGTCAGTGCAGGGAAGAATGAGTAGAGCCGTTGTATGTCTCACCTGGTAGTCAAACTTTTGTCCATTTTGGCATTGCACACCAATTAAACATTAGTTAGGACCTTTAGTACAACACTAAATGACGCCTTCTCCCCTGACATGACTTAGGAAGAAATCAGGCTAGAACACCGCCACAATTGGCCGCCACCATTTACACCTCCGAGAGGCCTACCCCCCTCGCATAGCACGTGCTATAACACAAGGACCACGGAGTAGGGGACGAGAGTTGGAGTGACGCAGTGGGCGTGCACAGGGGCGAGTCGATGGAGGCTCTGATTGGCAGAGCAGTGCGACAATGCTGACGTCATCGGCCAGAGATATTAACGAGGGCCGGATGCCATTTTCGGGAGATGAGATCAGAGCCCCGACCTGAGTTGGACCAGAGCAGGAGGAGTGAGGGAGTCGAGTTCCATTCCTGAGTCGAGTTGAGCAGTTTGGATTCCTGGCAGTGCAGTGCAGAGCCCGAGTCCGTTTTGAGCAGTTGGCTTTGAGACGGGGCAGGACTTTGGTCCGAGTCGACCTCGTGTGGAGCCGCCAGCCTGCGTGGGACGCGTGGCGCTTGGAGTGAGGCCTTGTGGGACTTGGAGCGAGGGACCTCGTGGTGTGCGATCGGGTCAGAAGGAGTGGTGTTGGACGGCAGCCACCAAGACGACAAAGACAAGATAAGCCCGAGCTCCGCGTACATTTTGACATCAAAGACGTGTTTCTTTCGTATTTCATCTCCCTCGTCTCGTCTCTGATATCTGTTGTGTGGGGACGTCCCGATTAGGATATTTGTTACCGGCACGTGCTTTTTCCTGTCCTTGCCTTTTTCCTTCAATAAACCCTTGCATTACTTTTCCTGAATGCAGTTTACCGGGTGATTGATTTGATAGTTAAGGCTGTGGGGACTTGCGCTGCTTCCCTCCATTCCGTGCGCTTAGGTGTGTTAGATTTTGGAATCCGCCATTGAGCTTCCGCCTCGGAGTTAAAGCCATCATGATTGGCATCCGCGATCGCCTGATATAAATTCCGGCGGTTGCGCGACCATACTGTTCATGCAAACATCTTGAATCACTGGATAAAATCTTCCATTGATGCAAAATGAGTTCCTTTCATTGGAGTGGTGGACGTTTTTGAGATCGGACCAACATTCTCACCCTTTCAACATTTTCATCTGTTTTGGCAATTGATGGGTGTCCCGACTGTGTGTCATCACTCATCATTCAAGTCCAATCTCCCTTCTGCAAACCTCTTGGCTCACTCAAACACACGTGATCTTGACATTGCATTGCGTCTTCCAGTGCACCAGCTTCAACTTGTCAAAAATGTCCGTGCCGCTTTCGTTTAGTTTTGCCAAAAACTCGATGATTCTCTGTTTGATACATTTGTCGTTCATTTTCAGAACACGATTGCAACACTTATAATTGGAATAAAACTCTGGTATGGCTACAAAACACAACTGATCGATACAACAGCTAAGACAGTACTGAAAGGAAGATTACGACGCACATCCAATTATGAAACCCAATTGCCAATGCTGCCACCTATCGAGAAACACATCAGTCCTGGAACTTTATTGTCAGACCTTGAATATCATGCTTGTGAGATAAGGATTGTTACTTAAAATGGCTCACAAAAGTTCTAAAGGAAGCTGAAAATACTTCAAAAGGTACCTGATAGTAAGGGTGTGCCTCTGCACAATGAAGGAGTCAGATAATTTTCTCAGCACCAGAGAGGTGTACAAATGGATGTCTCTAGAATTTTTTTATTAGCCTAATTTCCTATAGCCATGACCAAACACAGGGCTGCTATGGTAAAATCTTACAGCTGCCTGTACTGCAGACCCATGATGATGTGGTCAAGAGACTGCAGCACATGACCCAAATATGAGGTCTGATCAAAAGGTTCCAGGATAAAATTTATTGTAGGAAAATGAAGTACACTATAGGGATATTGAGCAAGTGGTATCGTGGATAACATTTGTTGACTTCAAACCTCTGGCAGGAAGCCACAATCTTGACACATTCTTGAGTTAAACGCTGTTTTGTGTAGTTAAATGAAAGCGCGCAAGAACGCACGCACGCACGCATAAACTTGTTAACATTCATGTCATTTCGAATGTCCCGCATTGATGAGTGATCTTGCGCATCCTCACAAACAATTAACTGCTGTTACTCAAGCAAACATTAAGCATGTTGAACAACTCATTTAAGAGCATTGCCAGATTAATATACATATAATTGCAGAATAAATATATGTCAGTGTTGGAAGTGTCAAAACAATCATCGATTCTCACTTGAAAATTGATTGAAAGTTGTGGACCAACATTTATTTCTTTGGAAAATTAACACAGCACCTTAATAGTGCCATTTTAAGCAATGACGTGGGACAAGAAATATCCGCCTTGTGTTGCAGTGTGCTCATTGGTTGAGCTTATTCTGTATCGTGTTAAGCAGTTCTACTTTTCGCACAATAAAAGTATTTGTTTTCAAGACTAGTTTTATTAGTGAGCATATACAGCTAAGAAATCAGTATGTCTTAAGACATGTTTTGCCATGTAAACAATATAAATAAAGATAGCTGATAGAGTATGATGACCACTTCTTTTTGCGTCTTCAGATGCATAGGGCTGCCGAAGCAGGTTCTTGGCTATTGGGCACAATCCTGGATGGGTCACCATTTCGACGCAGGAATCAAGTGCAGTATGACAGAATATTTAAAATTTCAGACACATCATATGTTGTGATTCAGACAAGTACGATGAATCCCTCAATTGCCTGATGGACAAACACGTCTGAAAGTTAATGTCTATAATTTATGGTGAAAGAAACAAAACAAAAAAAACACGCATGACCACGCGCACACACACACACACACACACACACACACACACACACACACACACACACACACACACACACACACACACACACACACACACACTTTTGTTAGCGAGAGGCTCTGGGTTTTAGCCCTGTGTACATTAGGCCTGCGCCAGAATTTATACCCATTTATTGTCCCCCGTCGCACCGCGGAGCGAAAGGGGGACTATGGTTTTACCCTCCGTCCGTGTGTGCGTCCGTGCATGCTTCCGTCCGTCCGTGCATGCGTACCCTTGAGCGGAATATCTTGAAAAATAAATGAACTACTAACTTCTAATCCGGTGTGTGGGTGTATCTAGGCATAAGGAAGAACGCTATTGAAAATTGGGTCGCCACGTCAAAATCCAAGATGGCCGCCACCATATATGTCTGAACCTTGTGAGCGAAATATCTTGAAAAATAAACGAACTACTACCTTCCAATCTGGTGTGTGGGTGTATCTACACATAAGGAAGAAGGCTATTGAAAATTGGCTCGCCACGTCAAAATCCAAGATGGCCGCCGCCATGTATTTCTGAACCATGTATGCCATGTACGCCATGTATGTTCTCTCTGACTCGCTGGAAAATCCTCTCTATCTCTTTGCTAATGACTCCACTCTCTACCGCTCCATTCCTCTTCCCTCAGATCGGCAGTCTGCAGCCTCCTCACTCTCTGAAGACCTGGACAAAATCACAGACTGGGCAAACAAGTGGAACATGTCTTTCAATCCTGACAAATCTCACACTCTTACAATGTCTCTCCGAAAAGACCGACTGGACAACCCTCCCATCTGCTTTCTCAACAATCCTCTCCAAGAAGTTCTGTCGCTCAAGCTTTTGGGTCTCACTATCTGCCATGATCTTTCTTGGGAAAACCACATTTCCAAGCTGGCCTCCAAAGCTAGTCGCCGACTGGGCATCCTCCGTCGTGCGGTCTTTCCTTGGCACACCTGAGCTCCTCACCACATACAAGGCTTTCACCTGCAGCTCAATGGAATACTGTTCTCCCCTATGGGCCGGTGCTCCTGCCTCACACCTAGCTCGACTTCACGCTGTTGAAACCAAAGGTTTCAGAATCATTGGAAGCTCCCGCGATGAAGCTATCTCCGAGGGCCTTTCACTCACTTACCGCAAGCAGGTAGGTGGTATTTCTGTCTTCTACCGACTCCTCTCCGGCCTTGCTCCCCCAGCTCTCTCTGTGCTTTGTCCCCCAAATATTCCTACAGGTCGCACAAGATCTGCCAGCAACCCTCTGATGGTTAAAATGCCGAAATCTTGGCTCTCTGCTCACCTTCACTCTTTCATTCCTCTTTTCTCCCGCCTCTGGAACAAACTCCCTCACTCCCTTCAATCCCACTCCTCCCTCCAGGTCTTTAAAACAGCTGTTCACCACCATCTCTTAACTTCCCCCATCCAAAACCTTGATCTTTTATACCCCCGCTAATTCACCCCAGATCCACTTTGTTTGAAATTCCAACTTCTATCCTGGAAGTCCTTGCAGTGTCCATATGTTTTATACCTCTCCCACCCCCCCCACCCCATTCCCATGCCTCCCCCCCCAACCCCCCACCCCAAAGCCCTCTCCCTCCCACAGTTCTCTCGATGTCCCTGCTCTCAAATGTTGTGTTTGTTTCCTTCCCCCTCTCTCCCCATCTTGTCTGCCGCTCCCCATGTTATATGTTTTATGTGTCGGTTTGTCTTTGTGTGATTAATGTTCGGTCTTTCACGAGCCTCGATCTTGTATACCAAAAAAAAACAACCAAAAAAAAAAAAACAACCTTGTGAGCGGAATATCTTGAACAATAAGCGAAGTACCAGGTTCTAATCTGGTGTGTGGGTGTATCTAGGCATAAGGAAGAACGCCATTGAAAATTGGGTCGCCACGTCAAAATCCAAGATGGCCGCCACCATATATGTCTGAAACTTGTGAGTGGAATATCTTGAAAAATAAACGAACTACTAACTTCTCATCTGGTGTGTGGGTGTGTCTCCAACCCACTCGCAAATATTATCGATTCTTCCATGTGTTCTGCGTCTTCCACTTTGTCAACTCACATCACTTCACCGACGGGGGACCTAGGCGTAACGCTTGTTAAATCTCTAAGGCAAAGTAAAATAGATTATTTTCGTTTCTTGATCGGGCTTTAAAAAAAAAAGAAAAAAAAAGAAAGAGGGGTGCCTTACTATTTGAGATGTTCTAGATTTTTGATATTTTTCCCAATATGGCCACCACATGGTGAAGACTAGCACTGCCACAAACACACATCCAATATACAATTAAAAACGACGTTGGTCATATACCTGATATGTCAACATCTACTGCAGCAGGGGCACTGTGTGCTGTACTGTGTGATTGTACGTATTTAACCGGTACTAGATATATGCGGACTTGCACGACTGAGCAGTGTGGTAGTTGTCGTCGATGGGCGATCCTCGCTCAAACTCCCTATTTGCAAATTCGTTGAAAATATCCCTCCGTCTGGGTTCTATAGAACGGCGTACGAGCATATCATGACTTCAAAAACATTCTGCCAGCCTTCCGGATGCACACACATATGAAGACCATTTTAAGAACTAGGTCTACTGTACTTTGTCAGTAGCTCAATTAAAGCTACCGAGAAAGTTCGTTCTTGTGATTGTTAATGCGCATGCGTGAGAGGCGTGAGCAAGTATACTTAGATGACATCGATTTTGTCTGAGTGCTAGGCCCATAGGGCCTGCGAAATAATGTTTTTGTTGTTGGGTTTTTTTTTTTTTCAAGATCTGGAGAGAAAATAGTAAATATCAAAAAAAGGAGGTGACCATCAAATAGGAAGTGGGCAGGGACAAGAAACTAATAATTTATTTTACTTGGCCCAACTACAAATGTCGATATGTTTGTCTGTGTGTTACATATACATACACTCCCACACCTCTGGACGGACTTGAACCAAATTTGTCACAGATGTGAAAGGTTGAACCGGCCAGGTTTTAGTGGGGCTAGAGACTCCTTAGGCCAACGGTAAAATTATGAGGGTATACTTCATCCATGTTGCTGTTTGTTCGAATAGCGCCACCTTTGGTGAAGTTGAGCGCTACAGGATTTTTTTTTTGGATACCAAGTAGAGGCTCGTGTAAGAACTAACACATAGAACATACAATAAAGGGAGTGGGAGACAAGAGGGGGATGAGAGTGGGAAGCACAGCAACAGTAGAGAACAGGGACATCGGGAAATCTGTGGAAGGGAGAGGGCTGGGGTGGGGTACACAGGACAAACAAGATGGACACCACAAGGACTTTCAGGAAAGAAAACAAGGAATTTGGAGGAGGTAGATTTGGGGATAGAAAAGATCAAGGTTTTTGATGGGAGAAGATAAGAGATGGTGGTGGACAGCTGTTTTGAAGACCTGGAGGGAGGAGTGGGATTGAAGAGAGCGTGGGAGTTTATTCCAGAGGCAGGAAAAAAGAGGAATGAAAGAATGATTTTTGAATCAGGATGGATTGAATTTTCCCAGACAACTGCCTGACTGTCATATTTTGTGGTTATTCTTGCCACCACCATGGCAAGCTTTTCCCATCCCTGGGGACGGGTACTTTTTATAGTTATATCCATATATATTTACATGCAGCATAAGAACATTAGAACATAATGGACAAATAAACATATTTAATAGGAATTTAACTGGTGATGACCAACAATTTAAATGGGTTATTAAAATCTGATGGTGATCTTTTTCGCATTACTTCACTGCGTTTCTCTTGAGTTATCATTGTTTGGTAGCCATCTAAACACAAAGAGGGATTGGAGGTAGGTAATATGGGAGAAAGGGAGGGTATATAGGGTCGTGAGGCAAAAGCTAAGAAGAAGGGGTAGGTATTGAATGAAAGGAGAAGTGTTGAAAATTTAAACCATCTTGGCATTTGCGATACGTACATGGCCTTTCCTAATCTCCCAGTTAGCCAATTGCACTGCTAGTTTTATCACCTGCACTCTCCCTGCCATTAGGCCTTAGTTACACAGGGATGCTTCCATTGCCATTTCTGAGAGTGCCTTTGCACGTTCTGTTGTCCTGTCTGCTTTCATGGAAAGGTTTGCTTTCAGCCGGTAGATCAATCAGAATAAACTTCACAACAGGCCCCTGTGACCTGGGCCTTTGTGACCAAGGGCTTCCATGACCTGTAACACGACTTGTGTACGACATAGGAGAGTGGCCTTTCTTTGGTCCAATCGAAAGTAAAGCGGACGTTCCGTGAGTGTTTGACAAGAGAGATTAAACAACACCGAGGAGGTGCAAGGAGTAAAGGTGAACATCCTGCGATACTACATAGACAATTTAAACATCAAGCTCAATCTACAGTGCTTTCAGAAAGTATTCACACCCCTTGACTTTTTTCACATTTTGTTGTTGCAGCCTGAATTTAAAATGGATTAAATGGAGATTTTCTTTGTCACTTGTATACACAAAATACCACATAATGACAAAGTAGAATTTTTTTTAGAATTTCATACAAAATAATTTAAAATAAAATAAAGAAATATCTAATTTACATAAGTATTCAACCCTGACATCATAGAAGTGCCTTTGGCAGTGATTACAGATTCGAGTCTTCTTGGGTTTGTCTGTATCAGCTTTGCACATCTGGATTTGGGGAGTTTCTCCCATTCTTCCTTGCAGATTTGCTCAAGCTCTGTCAAGTTGGATGGGGAGCGTCGGTGAACAGCAATCGTCAGGTCTTTCCACAGATTCTCAACGGGATTCAAGTCTGATCTTTGGCTGGGCCACTCAAGGACTTTCACGTTCTTGTTCGGAAGCAATTCTCGTGTTGCTTTGGCTGTATGCTTGGGTCATTGTCCTGTTAGAATGTAAATCTTCGCCACAGTCTAAGGTGTTTTGCACTCTGAAGCAGGTTCTCCTCAAGGATTTGCCTGTATTTGGCTCCATTCATTACAAGTCTCCCAGACCTTGCCACTGAAAAGCATCCCCATAACATGATGCTGCCACCACCATGCTTCACGATAGGGATGGTGTTAGATAGGTAATGAGCTGTGCTTGGTATCTGCCAGATGTAGCGCTTTGCATTCAGGCCACAGAGTTAAATTTTCGTTTCTTTAGACAACAGAATCTTTTGCCTCATTCTCTCAGTCTTTCACATGCTTTTTTGCAAACTCCAAGCGTGCTGTCATGTGGCTTTTTCTCATGAGTGGCCTCCGTCTGGCCACTACTCTCCCACAAAGCTTAGATTTGTGAAGTGCTACAGAGACTTACATTTGTCCTTCAGGCAGGTTCTCCCATCTCAGCCAAAGAACTCTGTAGTTCTGTCAGAGTGGTTATTGGGTTTTTGGTCACCTCCCTGACAAAGGTCCTTCTTGTCTGGTTTTTCAGTTTGGTCGGACAGCCAGCGAGGCTGGGTCGTTCCATTTTTTAATGAAGGAGCTCACTGTGCTCTTGGGAACTTTCAACACTCAATAAATTGTTTTATACCCTTCTCCAGATCTATGCCTCCTCAAAATTATATCTAGGAGTTCTCCGGACAGTTTCTTCGACTTCTTGGTCGAGTTTCTGCTCTGACACGCACTGTCAACTGTGGGACGTTATATAGAAAGGTGGTTTTTCTAAATCATGTTCAATCCATTTAATTGGCCACAGTTGGACTCTAATCAAGTTGTAGAGACATTCAAGGATGATCAAAGGAAATTGGATGCACCTCAGCTCAATTTGGAATGCCGTAGCAAAGGGGTTGAATACTTATTGACTCGAGACATTTCAGCTTTTCATTTTTAATTATTTTGTAAAAAAATTATATATAAAAAAACTGACATTATCGGGTATTTTGTGTCGTTCGGTGACAAAAAGAAAACATCTCAATGTAAGCTATTTTGAATTCAGGCTGCAAAAACAAAATGTGAAAATAGTCAAGGGGGTGAATACTTTCTGAAGGCACCATATGGATTCCAATCAGTGCGAGTGCAAAACCTCTCTTAAAATTATCGATGAATTTTTTCAGAAATATTAAATGCATTTTATCCATAGATGTTAAATTAATTTTCAGAAATATTACATTGATTACTAAGATCATGGAAGAGTGTAGTAGGAGGTTGAGAGGCAATGTACTGACAGCGTGGCCACAGTTTGAGGCAACAAGCAAGGGAACGAATGAGCATGAAAAGACAAGAAGAATGGAGTGGAGGAAACAGGGTATCTGAAAGGAAGAGGGTTGGTTGGGTTAGGTAGGATTCATCAGGATAGAAAATAACATGGGTAGGTATGTGAGATGATTTAATATGGTGCTGCACCACCTGCTTGGAGTCCTGGAGGGAAGAATGGGAGTGAACCGTTTCCGCAAAGCCTTTCCACAAATGGGAGAAAAGAGGAAAAAAAGGAGCGCAGGTTTGGAGAAAGCCTGGATTTAGGGAGTTTACCCAGGAAGGGTTTTTACAAGGAAATGCAAGGAACCTGGACACAGCAGGAGGCCATGTGCTCCATCCTTCCTGCACTTTATCAAAACCATATTGATTAAATCTACTGGTTTAACAAACACAGAGAGCACATTCACTTTTGAATGGGATCTGTTTACAGACATCACAATTACTGCACGTGAACACAATCTGCAATGGAAGAGGTTACTGGAAGAATGCAAGTCCTCGATGAGCTGGTTAGGGTCGGAGGACTGAAGGAGCAGAGTGGGCAAGATCAGAGAAGAGGCGGTAAAATAATAATGCGGCATATGAAGGAAGTTGGCGAAGGGAGGCGAGGGAAATCCTGCCATATTTATTTGCCAAAATAAAGGTTCAAGAATGAATGCCATTCTTACAAGAGCAAATTTTTCATTCTATTGTTCAGTTACTTAAAGCCCGAGGCATATTCACATAATTTATTATCATTCCTGCTGGAAGCTGGTACAAGTTCATGAACTTTAAGAGACGCCATTGTCGCATGTGCTGTGACGGATAGCATTCACATGAGCATCGACATGAATGATAAATTGGTGGAATAATTCAGAGTTCTGCAATCTGCAGCCATGCAAAGGACAATTTTTTTTCATGGAAATCACACCAAACAGGCATAAAGCCACCCAAGGTAACCCCTTACCTTGGGCGGCTTTATGCCTGTTTGGTGTGATTGCCATGAAAAAAAATTGTTAATTTATAATATTAATTCAATTAATCAATCAATTACTCAATCAATTAATTAATTAATTAATTAATTAATTAATTGATTAATTAATTAATTAATCAATTAATCAATTAATCAATCAATTAATTAATCAATTAAGTCAATTTATAATTAATTGTTAAATTGTAACAAAGGGAAGGATAGAAAAAGATAAGGATAAAGCAAAACTAAATCTATATTATAAAACAGGAGTACTACTCCCTCAGTTTTGGGGCTAACCCCACCAAACCTCCTGTGGAACGTTTTGGGGTCCCAGCAGATGTTGTAAGGTAGGTAGGAGGTTTCAAAAATTCCTCAATAAAATTATGATTTTGAAATCGACTCGATACCGAGCTGCTCCTGAATCCGGACGTAAACAGATGACGACAATGGGCTGCTTTGATAATATCTCAATGCAATCGTGATTTAACACAGTATTTTGTTATCGTATGATTGGACTGATGCTGCTTGGAATTAAAATGGAGATATTGAGTTTAAATATAAATGAGGAAATGACGTGGGGTTTATACTTCTTAACCATGACATTCACGGATTCGCCATATGCAGATTCGCCATTGACTGGGAATAGAACCATTCAGACGCGTACGTTTTTTTTTACTCAAGTGCTTCACGAACCGGCTGTCCATGTCTGACGTTCGACTGAAGGTGGCACAGGTATGTGGAATTTATTGGTTCATCGTTTCCCATTCGCAGTTTTTTTATCCAAGTCATTCACGAACCGACTGTCCAGGTCTGACGTTCGACTGAAGGTGGCACAATAATGTGAAATTTATTGGTTCATCGTTTCCCATTCGCAGTTTTTTCATCCAAGTCATTCACGAACCGACTGTCCAGGTCTGACGTTCGACTGAAGGTGGCACAAGAATGTGAAATTTATTGGTTCATCGTTTCCCATTCGCAGTTTTTTCATCCAAGTCATTCACGATCTGGCTGTCCAGGTCTGACGTTCGACTGAAGGTGGCACAAGAATTGTGGAATTTATTGTTTCCATGGTTTAGCATTCACCATTTCCACATTGGTTGGCAGTTTCTGCCTTCGCATCCGTGCATAGCACGGGTACCTCGGTAGTAAAAAATACATAAAGACAAAATAACCAGGAAACATCCAAGACACGGGAAGTAGCAGAAGTCAGGTAAATGTGATTCAACCTAAAAGATGTAGGAAGTAGGAATTAACATTCCTCTTGAAGCTGAGTAGATGAAGGCTAATGGGAAGTTCGTTGCAGGTAGTGAATTCCAGAGCGAGACAGAATGCGAGATAAAACTATCTGCATGGCCTTTCGTTCTGCACTTTGTATCAGCTATAGTGTACGGGTGTGCGGAGATGGCAAACCGAGTCTTGTGTCCAAACACTCATATGGGAGGAACAAAGTTAGAAAGCCCAACAGATCATTTGCCATGAAAATATCTGTAGAACAAACCAAGAGTGGCAATCGACCTACGGTGAGAGAGCGGTTGAAGAGCTGACCCCATCTCTGCACCAACCAGGTTGACTATGCGTTTCTGGGGCCTATCAAGTAAAGATAAGTGGCAGGTGGTGGCTGAATGAAGTCTTGCAGGTGAAGGCAAGTGTTGATCTGTGTTGGCAGACAGGTCGAACAATGGATGAAATGCACAGGACATTGATGGAGGTATTCTAACCGCTGTTGGAAACAGGGCGAAGATGACTTTTCAGATGTTAACCCTTCATCGCAGCAAAAAAAAAAAAGAGTGAAGGGATATGGGCGAGGGTTAATATAGGCTGGGGATGAGTCAGAGCGGGGTCAAGGGTTTATCTTAGCAAAAGAGGGGTTAACACAGAAACATCACCTTCTCCTTGCTTGCTGCAATGTTTAGCGTACCTCAATCAAACATTCTGTTGATTTCATCCATTAGTCACCAAAACCAGTTGAAAATAAACCCCATTCACATTTAAGCAGAAACACTTTTTGTGTCATTCTGACTCTTTTTATTATGGTTGCTCAGGAGGCATGATCTGTCATGTCCAGAGGTCTGGGAGGTCTTCTGATAGACCAATCAGCCTTGTGAATAATAACACACATTTACGAACATAATAACTATTTAAATATATAACCTGGTACAAAAAGGGAAACGAAAAGCTTTTGATGTTTGACAGAGAAGACGATTATTGTAAGAACCGTTTCATAAAAAATATACACTGCGTGCAGAGCGACAATCACAGTCAATCCTGCATGTTCACACTTGTGCGTCCACGCGTACCCGCCAAGAGCGCTCCACCACGCACGCCAGGGGCACCGCGGAACACACAAATCAGGTTGCTCCTAGGAGACACTGCTGCCAACGCACCTGCACCGACTTGCTGCTTTCAGCCATTCCCATGACCGAGCCTTGCGAGGTGATGGTGCAGGGCCAAAACAAAACAAGACGCAAAAAAAAAAAAACCACAACCCAGTGGGAGCATTCCACCAAGGTTACGATACCCGAGGTTCATGATGACAGAGATTGTGAATCAAAGAAAGAAGAATCAATGGGAAGTCGAGCACTCCCTCCAACTCTGGCTCTACCATCATTCACCAAACTTCCTTTGCCATACATACATACCCCTTCGGACAACGAGTCATGCCCCGGCCTGCCGTCTCTTTCACACTTAGGACCCGAAATACTTCCACTCAAAGAAAAAACTGCTTTGAGTGTGAAATCAGAAAAAACACAAAATGCTATCAAAAGTGCCGGGACACGGCAAGTAAAGCAGGAAGGAATTGGGATACTAAAGGATTTACGGTATATCATGACTCAACAATACAATACAATTCTCAGATATTAATCCACTAGTACACCCGCAGACTCCGGGAGGGGCAGGAAGGGTCATTCCTCTTTGGGGTATATAGATTACAGTCGATCTATGGACGGATTTCAAGAACATTGGGTGTGTGTTCATTTACCAAGTTTCTTGTGGAGAGATTGCCAAGTGGTTTAAGCATTCGAGCAAGCACTCTCCATTCAAAACCGTTAAGGAACGGCTGGCTTGGCAAGCGCTAGCTAGCTGCTTGGTAAAGAAGCACAACCCGAGCTTCTCCCTTTCAGTTTCGTATGAAACAGCAGGAGCGAGTTTCAAAAGTTCGCTACGAAAAATGTCACGGTAATGGCAGAAAGGGCCATGTTATTAGTCCCCTACCAGTGTACACCGGAGGGGACTTTCGGTTTGCACGCCGTCCCTCCGTCCGTCAGTCCGTCAGTCCGTCACGCAAAGAACAGTTTTCCGGACTTTTTTTCGAAACGCTTAACGCTAATGATTTCAAACTTGGCACATGGTTTCCTCATGATAAGTTACAGATCGAGTTCGAACTTCACGACGTTTCGATCATTTTTGACAAAGCTATGGCACTTTGAACTTTGGGAATTCTGATAATTCTGATGATCCTTAACTCAGTGCCATTTTAAGTTTTAATTTCCTTTAAAAAAACCAATTTCTCTGCAATAATTGGACCGATTGAGATCAAATTTTCACCATAGGAGGGACTCTGTCTGTAGAATATTTTAATGGTAATTATGACGTCACAGGTCACGTGGTTCGGCCGCCATATTGTTTTTCGTGAAAACACGAAAACCCCTTTTTCTCTACAACGGCTGAACAGATTGAGGCCAAACTTTGCAGGCAGAATCGCATACCCATAACCACCTTTAGAGGCCATTTTCCCCTGCAAAGAGGGGGTTGGCCTTTTTCGGGCACCGTGGTTGTTGTTGATTTTGTTGGTCCCCTTTTTGAAGCAATGTTTTACGGCCGGATGCCCTTCCTGCCGCCAACCCTTTTTGTCGCCTTTTTACGACAAACAGGGAATTACCAGTGAACTGGTACTCAATTAGCCGACCTCGGAAGGATGACAGGCTGAGTCAACCCCCCTGGCGTTAATTCAGCGATCGACCGGGATTCGAATCCAGGATCCTAGGATCCTAAGCTGGCACCCTAGCCGCTAGCCCAACACCAGGGTACCCATGACGCATAACTATGACGAACAAAAAAGTCAGCAAGCATGACGCCATGCGTCACATGGTTTCAGAGTTATGACGTTTTTAAGCATGCACCTTTAAAACCGAGGTCATCCATCATTTTTGATCCAATCGAGGGGAAACTTCACACATCTGTTCAGCATGTCAGTCTAGTAGAATGTCCTTTTGGAATTTGCGATAGGGCACGTGGTTTGGCAGATACCGTTAATTAAACGAAAATATTTTTTTAAATGGATATCTCTTGTTTATTCTCGAGTTCTCCTCAAGCCGCACCGCGCGCCCTCAGCCTCGTCTGCGAACGTCAACAGCGCGTGCCTTCCCGAGGGGCAGAGCCAAGCCGAGCAACATATATACAGACTTGGCATTTAATATGGAATATTTTTTTTGTGGGGGTGAACTTACTTTTCAAGATGACTTAGAACCAAAAGTTCATTGGAATTATGTTGAAATTATTCTAGATTTTGTTAATGTGACCTTTAAAAGAAACAAAAACCACATTTGACATTTCGAAGCAAATAAATTGATCCTTGAAAGTGATGTAAACTGACATCAAACTCAATTCACGGACAGTACTGTGTTAAACTTCTGTACGTTTTCCAGAAGTATCTCTTTATTTTGCACATTAGCCAAAAAGAATTTCAACAAAAACAAAAGCTAAATTATGACTGGGATTACGGACAGTAAAATTACAGTTCAGTACTTCGTGTAACCCCCACGAGCATTCAGGAGAGCACGTACACGTCGAGGCATGCTGTTCACGAGATTTGCCAAGGTTTGGACAGGAATCGCTTGCCATTCAGTTACAATAGCCTGCTGCAATTCACGCACAGAGGTCGGCTGCTGGTCCAAGTTGTCGATTTGACACGTTAATTCTGCCCACAAGTTCTCTATCGGATTCATATCCGGGGACATGTCAGGCCACTCCATATGCTCTACACCACGGTCAGCAAGAAAGTGTTGGATCATGCGAGCACGATGAGGCTGTGCATTGTCATCTTGGAAGACAAAGTTTCCTCGAAAGGCTGCACGAGCAAATGGAAGCAATGTTTCTTCCAGAATGGCCCTGTGCTTGAACTGGTTCAGGTTTCCATTCAGAACAACCAGGTCAGTTTTCCCCCCTGCATGAAAAGCAGCCCAAACGGTCACCCCACCACCTCCAGTTTGGACTCTTGGCACTATACAATCTTCGTTGTGGGCTTCATGCACTTGTCTGCACACTCGGACGTGGCCATCTTGACGATAGACCAGAAATCTAGACTCGTCACTGAAGGTCACGTGATTCCAGTGTCCTGGCTGCCATCGACGGTGCTCTCTGGCCCACTGCAATCGGCGCTGGCTGTGTTGTCTGGTCAGGCGTGGCTTTCTCAGGGGACGCCTGGCACGATAGCCTGCTTGAACCAGTCGTTGGTTGACTAGCCTTCTGGATACAGACACATTTGTCAGTTGCTGCCACTCAGCCCTAAGCCGATTAGCTGACTTGGTACGGCCATTGCAGACTAACCGGTGCAGCTGGCGATCATCTCTCCTTGTGGTTCTGCGTGGACGTCCTGGCCTCGGTATTGGAGTAGGGACACCCCTCTGAGCATTTCGTTTCAGGATCTTTGACACCTGACCTTGAGTGATGCCATACTGCCGAGCAATAGCACGCTGTTTCATGCCAGAATTTCGTAAAGCCACCACTCCATGACAAACAGCATTGTCAAGTTGACGGACCATCTCCAGAGGAAGCGGCAATAACTTTTGTAGACGTGCAGCAGTTGTTTTCCACTAATACAGAACGCAACAACCCTTATATACCCGATTGTGAAGCCAATCGTCAAATGTACCTGTCCGTACATTTTGTCACGCCACCTGTGATATAATCCTGTTATTGACTTCTTGCTGCGAAAGACAATCAGTGACATGGTTCTTTCAACAAAGACATCACCGAAGGGTAAAAGAAACTCACCAGATTGATATACTGAGTTCAGAAAGTAAACCCAAGTCAAGAAAAAAAAAATTCCATATTAAATGCCAAGTCTGTATATACACATCGATCATTGATCGTGAACGGAAAAATATAATAAATTACTGATGGTTTCAGAGTTATGACGTTTTTAAGCATGAACCATTAAAACTGAGCCCCTCCATCATTTTTGATCCAATCGAGGGGAAACTTCAAAAATCTGTTCAGCATGTCAGTCTACTAAAATGTCCTTTTGGAATTTGCGATGGGGCACGTGGTTTGGCAGATATCGTTAATTAAACGAAAATATTTTTTAAAATGGATATCTCTTGAATCGCTAGTACCTCAGACCGTGAGTTGGTAATAATTTATATAATTCACACAGTGCAATATGTGCAGGCCGCTCCACGGAGCGACCTTGGGGGCTTATCAACGAGGCGAGGCGTGACACACGTGTCTCAGCATATCTCAGATCAAGTCTGAAAACCAGCATCAACCGTGCATAAATTTGCATATTCGATCATTTTTGACAAAGTTATGGCACTTTGAACTTTGGTAGGGGACATGTATTGCAGCGCAATACTCAGAATGCTTGTTAACTCAACATTTGTGGGTTATATAGAGTACAGTACTTCGCTCAGTTCTGCAAGTAAACCTTATTTCACGGATGTCAGGATTCCTCCAAATTTCTTCATTTAGTGTTATAAAGAGCATTATCAACTGTTTAAAAAGCTAATCATACATGTTTGTGGTGTATAATATTTTTACTTCCTGTAGAAGCCGTTTCTCCCACAGAAACGCTATTATAACTATAAGCTATTTATACACGTTATCACTGCAGGAAAAACGCCTTGGGGGAAATGGGACATTATTAGCATTAATATTGTTTTGTAATAACATTAACAATATGCGATTATCATTAATTTTGTTATTAAAAGCGTCTTTGGAAAAACGCCACGATAAATCTTCTTTGGAAATATGCTACGATAAAGCTAATTTAACATATATATATACACCTCAACGTGCAACCCCTTTGACGGCAATGGCGGGCAAACTCGCTCGGGGGGGAGGGGGGGGGCAGAGCTGTAGATAGAGAGAGTTTGGCCAACTAAACAAGAGGCGCCATGTTGTTACCCAAGGTCAAGTGCACGCGCGCGTGCGTTCAAGCGTGCATGCAACTTACTGCTATTAGGGACGGGTTTATTTTTATGTTCCTGAGTTTCATACATTGTTTAGTCAGTTGCGAATGAGTGGAAGTTGGGATGGATGAGTGGAAGGAGGGATGGATGAGTGGAAGGAGGGATGGATGAGTGGAAGGAGGGATGGATGAGTGGAAGGAGGGATGGATGAGTGGAAGGAGGGATGGATGAGTGGAAGGAGGGATGGATGAGTGGAAGGAAGGATGGATGAGTGGAAGGAAGGATGGATGAGTGGAAGGAGGGATGGATGAGTGGAAGGAGGGATGGATGAGTGGAAGGAGGGATGGATGAGTGGAAGGAGGGATGGATGAGTGGAAGGAGGGATGGATGAGTGGAAGGAGGGATGGATGAGTGGAAGGAAGGATGGATGAGTGGAAGGATGGATGAGTGGAAGGATGGATGGATGAGTGGAAGGAAGGAGGGATGAGTGGAAGGATGGATGAGTGGAAGGATGGATGAGTGGAAGGATGGATAGATGAGTGGAAGGAGGGATGGATGATGAGTGGAAGGAAGGATGGATGAGTGGAAGTTTGGATGGATGAGTGGAACTTTGGATGGATGAGTGGAAGATCCATCACTCATCCATCCTTCCTTCCACTCATAGATCCTTCCTTCCACTCCTCCATCCCTCCTTCCACTCATCATCCATCCTTCCTTCAAACGGCAATCATCCATCCTTCCTTCTACTCATCCATCCCTCCTTCCACTCCTCTATCCCTCCTTCCTTCCACTCATTCTCCATTCTTCCTTCCACTCCTCCATCCCTCCTTCCACTCATCATCCATCCTTCCTTCAAACGGCAATCATCCATCCTTCCTTCCACTCATCCATCCCAACTTCCACTCATCATCCATCCTTCCTTCCACTCATTCTCCATTCTTCCTTCCACTCATCCATCCCTCCTTCCACTCAACCATCCCCACTTCCACTCATCCATCCCAACTTCCACTCATCCATCCCAACTTCCACTCATCCATCCCTCCTTCCCCTCATCCATCCCAACTTCCACTAAGCGAATGCATGCAATGCGATGCGCGTTCTGCTAGTTACGCAGGTTAGGTAACAACATGGCGTCTGTGAATCACATGACAGCGCTTAACCAATCATAGGGCAGACCAGTTGAAACCAGGTTGACCGAACTCTCTCTATCTACGGCTCTGGGAGGGGGGGGTGGGGGTCGGGGGGGGGGAGAAAACCCCCTTGGGGAGGGAGGCAAATGAATGCGCTACAACCTTCATTGTGTAACCCTTCGTCATCCTGTCAAGTTTGGTTGAGATTGGATAAGTAACGACAGAATGTATTGGCGTCAAAGATTCATCAGACAGACACAAATGGCGTATATTAGTATGATTTGAGCACATTTCAGATGAACTTTTGTAAATATTAATCACCACCCATAATAATGGCCCTAATATCAGATCTTAATCTATTCTAAGAAAATTAATTACCGAAGAGGGTAAGATGAGTTTGGTCATCCATCCTTCCTTCTACTCATCCATCCCTCCTTCCACTCCTCCATCCCTCCTTCCAGTCATCCATCCTTCCTTTCTTCCACTCATCCATCCTAAATTCCACTCATCCATCCCGCAAGTCATCTTCAGTACCTTGTGGTGTCTACATTCCGTCACAGCGAGACAGTGATAAGGACAATGTCCTAACTCAATATTAGGTAGAGGCCATCCTGTCATAGCGAGACAATGATAAAGACAATGTCTTAACTCAATATTACCGGCAAAGCTCAAACCTATGTGGCCTTGCATTTCTTCAACCTATGGGGCATTGGAGCTGTATTTCTCATACATATAAACATTAGTATGTCTCAATTGCTATGGAAGCCATCTTGGTTATAAAGGAGGTATTCCAATAATATGGTCACAAGTGTTCAAATAATAATCATGTACAGTCGTGGCCAAAAATATTGGCACCCTTGCACTTTTTTCAGGTAACTCACAATTTTCTCTAAAAATAAGTTGAAATTGACAAAAGTATTTGGTCTCCACAATTCTTTATTTCACTGTTAATATGACAGAGCCTTTGTTTTTGATTCAGAACTTAACATATCCTTTTAAATCACAAAACCAAAAAAAAATGGCATTGGCATTTATTGACACCCTAGACTTACTTAATATTTGGTAGCACAGCTTTTGGACAAAATAACTGCAGTCAAGCACTTCCTACACCTCTCTATTGGCAGTTTGGCCAACTCTTCTTGTGCAAACTGCTCCAGTTCTCCCAGATTTGAAGGGTGCCGTCTCCCAAATGCTGTTTTCACATCTCCCCACAGGTGTTCAATGGAATTTAGATCTCGACTCATTGCTGGCCACTACAGAACAGTCCAGCATTTTGTCTTGAACCATTCCTGGATGCTTTTTGAAGTGTGTTTGGGGTCATTATCCTGCTACAAAACTCATGACCTTCGACGGAGACCCAGCTTTCCGACACTGGGTTGAACATTGCGCTCCAAAATGCCTTGGTAATCTCCTCATTTCATGATGCCATGCACACATTCAAAGCACCCAGTGCCAGAGGCAGCACAGCAACCCCAAAATATCACTGAACCTCCTCCATGTTTGACTGTAGGGAAGGTGTTCTTTTCTTTGAAGACTTCATTTTGTTTTCAGTAAACATAGAGATGATGTGCTTTACAAAAAGCTCTAATTTGGTCTCATTTTATCCACAGGACATTCTCCCAGAAGGATTTTGGCTTGTTCAGGTGTGTTTTGGAAAACTCCAGTCGGGCTTTCTTATGTCTCTCTCTCCGCAGTGGGGTCCTCCTGGATCTCCTACCATAGAACCCCCTTTCACCGAGTTGGCGATGGATGGTGCGAGTTGAAACTGTCATACCTTGTGTCTGAAGGTCAGCTTGAATCTGTTTGGCATTTGATCGAGGTGCTTTCTCCACCATTCTAACAATCCTTTGCTGCAATCTTCAATCAAGCGTTCTCTTGCGGCCACGTTCAGGGAGGTTGGCTACACTGCCATGGGCTTTAAACTTCCTGATAACATTGCGTATAGTGGTCCAGGAACATCAAGGTCTCTGTAGATGGACTTCTAGCCTTGAGATTGTTCATGCTTGGCTACAATCTTGTGTCTGACATCCTCAGACAACTCTCTGGTTTTTTTTTTTCTTTTCTCCATGCTCATTGCAGTACACGCAGTGACACAAAACAACAGAATGACTCCTTTTCTCTATTCAAACTGGTTGAATGAGTGATTTTTATATTGCAAGCACCTGCAACTCACCACAGGTTAGTTCAATTCCAAAGTAAAGGAGAATCACCTGCTTGAAATCTATTTTTTTTCCAACAACTTCTAAAAGGTGCCAATAATATTGTCTAGGCCATTTTAGGATTTCTGTGTGGAATAAGCTAAGATTTCGCAATTTTTTTCAGCTTTTTTGTTTTGTTCCACTGCAAACCAAAGAAATACATAAGTGGATACCAAAATATTGTTTAATTTCAACAATTTTCTGGAAGAAATGGTGCATTCTTATGCCACTTAAGGCAATATGCCAAACAATTCTTGTGCCAAGGTGCCAATAATTTTGGTCACAACAGTATATTGTTTAGTCCATCAAAATTCATAAACTTCCTGGTATTGAATAACACTCAAATTTGATTGACCTATGGCAGCCATTATATTTTTGAGAAATACTTATCCTTCGTGCCTGGTGGTGTTTGAACAGTTATGGCGGTTTGACTCGGATCTCAAGTATGTGAGTTCAAACACCAGCCATGCCATAATAACACCAGAGTCGGCTCAGTCTGTCATCCTTTTGAGGTCGACAAAATGAGTACCAGCTTGGGTAAGAGATCAACAAGCGTTACGCCTAGGTCCCCCGTCGGTGAAGTGATGTGAGTTGACAAAGTGGAAGATGCAAGGCGGCCATCTTGGATTTTGACGTGGCGACCCAGTTTTCAATAGCGTTCTTCCTTATGCGTAGATACACCCACACACCAGATTAGAAGTTAGTAGTTCGTTTATTTTTGAAGATATTCTGCTCACAAGTTTCAGACATATATATGGTGGCGGCCATCTTGGATTTTGACATGGCGACCCAATTTTCAAAAGGTTTCTTCCTTATGCCTAGATACACCCACACACCAGATTAGACGTTGGTACTTCGCTTATTTTTCAAAATATTCCGCTCACAAGGTTCAGACATACATGGCGGCGGCCATCTTGGATTTTGACGTGGCGACCCAATTTTCAATAGCGTTCTTCCTTATGAGTAGATACACCCACACACCAGATTAGATGTTAGTAGTTCGTTTATTTTTCACGATATTTCGCTCATAGTCCGGCAGCTAAATATAGCATAACAATTGTGCATTTTGTGAGGAAAGCACCAAATTTGGCACACTAGTAGACTATTGAAGGAGCTGTGCTCCAACTCGAATCGAAAGAATGGACGCGACAAAAAGCTGGCATTCGTCCGAGTTTCTTTATTGCATCAAATCAACTCGGGTACTCTGAAAAGCCTGTTTATCGGGCAGCATTATATACAAGCACTCGAATATCTCATGCCGGAGCGTTTGCCCTTAAAAGGCGCGACTGGGCGTGTCCGGGAGACCTGGGCGAGTCTGGACATGCCCGGGAACGGCGAGACTGGGTGTCGCCGGATGGGCCGGGCGTGCCTGGACATGCCCGGGAACGGCGACACTGGGTGTCGCCGGACGGGCCGGGCGAGCCTGGGAAAGGCGAGTCCGGGCATGCCCGGGAAAGGCGAGACTGAGCGTCTCCGGGCGGTCTGGACGAGCCCGGCACAGCGATCGCTCCGTGGTTGCGTCCTCGGCAGGTTTAAGGCGATTGTGTATGTTCAGCGGCAACCGCTACACACGCCCCCCCAGAATCGACTTGCACCGGCAGGGTCAATTTAAGGGGGGTCCTGATGACCCGGCCGAAGCGACCCCTGGAGGGTCTTGGGGGGGGGGGTCCGGTGTGGGGGTGGGTGGTCGAGCGGGAGGCACCGTGGACGGGGGGCGGCCTCGCCGTGGAGGAAGGGCCAACCGAGGTGGTTGGTGGATGTCCACGTGCACCGGCTTGAGGCGGTCCACCGAAATCCGGTCCGACCTGCCGCCGACGTCGATGACGAAGGACTTGTCGTCCCGTCGCAGGACCCGGAAGGGTCCGTCGTACGGTGGCCTGAGTGGCCCCCGGTGTGCGTCATGACACACAAAAACGTACTCCGCTGTGCGAAGCGCTGGGGGGACGTAGGCCTGGGGGGTCACCGTGGTGGGACGTTGGCACGGGGGCAAACCGTCAGGCGGTCTCCTGGAGGTCCGAGCGCTGGCGAGCTGCGGACCAGGGACTGGTAGCGTCAGGCACGAATTCGCCCGGGACGCGTAGCGGCTGGCCGTAGACCAGCTCAGCGGTGGACGCCCGGAGGTCCTCCTTGGAGGCCGTGCGGAGGCCCAAAAGGACCCACGGTAGCCGGTCGGTCCAGCCGCCGTCCTGAAGGCCGGCCATGAGCACGGCCTTCATGGAACGGTGGAACCGCTCGCACAACCCGTTGGCTTGGGGGTGGTAGGCCATGGTACGGTGGAGCCTGACCCCCAGGTTGCGGGCGACCGCGCCCCACAGCTCGAAATCACAACTAATACTGCAATATCACAACAAAAAATTAAACCACATGAAATCACAAAAATTAAATCACATGAAATCACAACTAATACTGCAATATCACAACAAAAAATTAAACCAAACGAAATCACAAAAATTAAATCACATGAAATCACAACTAATACTGCAATATCACAACAAAAAATTAAACCACACGAAATCACAAAAATTAAATCACATGAAATCACAACTAATACTGCAATATCACAACAAAAAAATTAAACCACATGAAATCACAAAAACTAAACCACATGAAATCACAACTAATACTGCAATATCACAACAAAAAATTAAACCACACGAAATCACAAAAATTAAATCACATGAAATCACAACTAATACTGCAATATCACAACAAAAAATTAAACCACACGAAATCACAAAAATTAAATCACATGAAATCACAACTAATACTGCAATATCACAACAAAAAATTAAACCACACGAAATCACAAAAATTAAATCACATGAAATCACAACTAATACTGCAATATCACAACAAAAAAAGTAAACGACATGAAATCACAAAAACTAAACCACAAGAAATCACAACTAATACTGCAATATCACAACAAAAAATTAAAGCACACGAAATCACAAAAATTAAATCACATGAAATCACAACTAATACTGCAATATCACAACAAAAAATTAAACCACACGAAATCACAAAAATTAAATCACATGAAATCACAACTAATACTGCAATATCACAACAAAAAATTTAATCACATGAAATCACAAAAATTAAAATCACATGAAATACTGTGTTTGCTTGCAATAATTGCAAGTGTCAGCATAAAATTCATTCAGCAATCCCTTGTCCACCGACCCCGGAAAGATAACTCCCTCCTCTCCTCTCTCCACCACAATTAGAAACAGAGTCAGGGCTAATTCAGTGGATACTTTCCATGGTAAGCACTCAACGGGTTCTGTTAGACAACACATCCTGCACAGACTCCCCACAAATCCATTGGTACAGCAGTCAATACCCAAGGGGGGATTAGCTCAAGTTTTTTTTTCCATTGCATTAGAGGTTATAATGAGAAGCTCTAAGCGGCCTGTGCTGCCTGATGCAGTTTATATACACCGACAGTAAATCCTGCACAAAATGCTCCCCAAGCGTGTTAAACAACCGGAACAACTTTGGGAATAGAGTCGGAATTAATTGTTTAATATACTGTTGCGGATATGGCATTTGGCCTCCATATCCGCTTGTAAATAGTCCCCTATTTCCCCAATACTCCCCAACTATCCCCAATCCCCCATTCCCTAGTCCCATTGTCTATAAACAACACTCTGTAGAACCGACCTTCCCCTTTTTCCCCCATTAAATGTCGTGCCCAGGTCCACCGCATCTCACGTAGACAACTTTCGGACATCTTGCTAGTTATTCTTAGTCTATGTCAGTTAAGGACTCGTTTCCATTAATTCTGACTCTTCGTTGCACCAGAATGTGATCGTATGGCACCAGTAGTGAGTTTAGGACCTCCCCATACCTCCTCCCATCTTCCCCATGCAACAACCACAACAACTACAACAACAACAACAACTACAACAACAGAGGGGCGCGGCACGGGGAGTGTGCGTCCTCACTCCGGCTCGGTTAGCCGCCATTACCCATGTGCGCCGACGGGGTTACCACGAAGGGGCTGCCTGTCGGCCCCTCATCAAGGGCGGAGCCGGTAACCCCCGCACCCAATGAGAAGCAACGGGCCGATTCCATCTGGGGCGGAGCTAACGAGCCGAGGGCGTGTCACTCCCCGCCGGATATGCGCAGCGACTTACCGGATGTGAGATGAGATGCGCCCCGAGCTTGAAGAAGAGACAAGTCGTGACCTCCGAGCGCTGAGCGACCTCCCCGCATCTACCGGACCGGGTCGATTCTGTCCCTGAGCCAAGGTGCACCTTGAGCCATCGACTACCCCCTTTCCTTGCCATCAATCCCCGTGTGAGTCAGTTTTGTCCTGTTTATCTGTCGTTTGTCGGGGCTATTATAAGACCGTAATTAAGTGCCTATCTTACTATGCTGTCTCTCTCATCCCTGTAATCTGACCTTCCGCAATATTATAACCTCCTCCGGAGGTCTTGAGAACTGAACCCTTGGTGTCGTGTCATTTTAACCCAGCCGTTGTGTCCTTTTCCTCAATTGATTTAGCGTAGCGCGACTCGGCCAACGTTCGGGTATAATCGGGTAACTTGTGCAGACGCGGCCATACCAAACCGCTCGGTAAACTAACATCCACAACCGTGTCTGTAACATTTGGTGTCAGGAGTGTCGGATTCGGACCTGGGACTAAATTTATTAGGCCCAAATTTTGGAACACCAATTGTACCACTAGGGTAACAATTGGTGTTGGGAGGTAGAATTCGATCCGGAGCGCGTTTCCCGCGCTCGAAATTATAACGGCGAAATTTGATTGTGTTTTACAAAATATAAAAACCCGAATTTTGAAAGTCGCGCTATGGCAGACCAAGTCGGCTGGGGTCCTGTAGAGGAGAGTGAGGCAGGGTCGGTCCAGGACCAAAATGAGGGACATAAGGAGAGCGAAGCAGTGAGGGTAGCAGACGCACAAAATAGCGTCGTTGCGCCCGACGTTGCGGGCGCGCAAAATGGCGCCTCGCTGGTCACGGCGACCGCGCCCGCGACCGTGGCAGCGCCCCTGGTGGATTCGAACCTTTTCCTCCTGCAAATGAGGGCCTTTATGGAACAAATGGGTGAGCGATTGGAGGGCCAAATGGGGGTAATGGGAAACCAAATGGGGGCAATGGGGAACCGGATGGATGCTCGGAGTGAGCAAATGAGGGCTAATAGTGAGCGATTGGAAGGCAAATTGAGGGTAATGAGGGACGAAGCGAGGGGTACCAGTGAGGGGTTAGACAATAATTTTAAGGAGTTAGACAAGAAATTTGGGAAGTTAGACAATAATTTTGAGGGGTTAGACAACGGGATAAAAGAGGTGAGAAATGGGTTAATGGGGGTAGAAAACAGAATGGCCGCTCAAGAGAATCAAATGGAAGGGATGCAAAAGGGGTTGGAGGGGTTAGAAAACAGGATGGAAGGCAAATTGAGGGACATGAGGGACCAAGCGGAAAGGGAAGTTAAACAAATGGGGCAGCAGATAGAGGGGGTCAGAATGGGGGTAGAAACCAAACTGGATGCTCACAGGGAGGAAATGGAGCAGATGAGGGTGGCATCTGGGCAGGAGATGCAAGTGATGGGAGAGGAGATCAGAAGAGGAGTGAGTGAGGAGGTCGGAGGAGTGCGCGAGGAGGTGAGGCACTGTAAGGAGCACATGGAGAAGGAGGTGAGAAAGGGGACTGTAAAGTTACAAGGGGGCATAGAGGACCTGACGCAGGAGGTGGAACAGCTGACGGAGGGACAAAAAGGACTAACGGAGCAGGTTCAAAGGAACACTGCGGTATTAGGAGGGTTAAAAGCGACACAAAACGACATAAAAAACGACTTAATAGCGACAAAGAGGGAATGTCAGATGGTACGTGAGGGACTGACAACGAGGTTGGACGAGGTGATAGAGGTAATGGAGACGAAGGACCGGCAGGTGAGGACGCACATGGAAACGGTCAAGGTAGCCTTAGAGGATGAGCTTGAGGAGACGTACCGGGGAATAAAAGAGGTGAAGCAGAAATTAGAAGAAGTGGAAGAAGGGGTGAGCGAAATTAAGAAGCGACGGAGAGGGGATAAGAAAGAGATAAAAGAGGAGATAAAAGAATTGGTCCAAAGTCTGTGTTTGGATCGTGATGATGTGCTCATTAACCGGATGAGGGATTCGCAGGTGATGGAGGAGAAGCGAAGAGGAAGAGGACCCGGTGTAAGTGGTGACCAATATGGTCGTGCGTATGATGCGCCAGGGGATTTAAGAAGCTTGGGGGTCGAGATGGACCCGGGTGTTCATGAGAGGCCGTTGGTGAAGTGTGCGACAGGTCTGGTGTGCGAAAAAGGAGGTGTGCAAGAAAGTCCGACTCTGGGGTGTGTGAGGAAAAAGTGCGTGCCAAGGAGTGAGGGTGCTGGCGAGAGTGAGTCGGTCGTAGCGCGTGTGCGAGGGAGCACATGGAAGCGCGGTGTGGTGAGTGTTACAGAGGGTGTGACGGGAGAGTGTGCGCAAGAGTGTGCGCGAGAAAGGTGTGTGACGGACAGGTGCATGGGGAAAGAGTGCGCTGTCAAAGGCAAGGAAGAATGCACACCTGTGGTGAGTGTTACAGAGGGTGTGACGGGAGAGTGTGCGCGAGAAAGGTGTGTGACGGACAGGTGCATGGGGAAAGAGTGCGCTGTCAAAGGCAAGGAAGAATGCACACCTGTGGTAAGTGTTACAGAGGGTGTGACGGGAGAGTGTGCGCGAGAAAGGTGTGTGACGGACAGGTGCATGGGGAAAGAGTGCGCTGTCAAAGGCAAGGAAGAATGCACACCTGTGGTGAGTGTTACAGAGGGTGTAACGGGAGAGTGTGCGCGAGAAAGGTGTGTGACGGACAGGTGCATGAGGAAAGAGTGCGCTGTCAAGAGTAAGGGTGAGTGCGCTGTCAAGAATGGAGGTGAGAGTAGTGAGAGTGACAAGGAGAGTGAGTTGGTTGTGACAGGTGAGCGAGGATGTACACCTGGGATGGAAGGATGCACACCTGGAATGGTAGAGCGTGAGTGGGAATGCACGCTGGAATTGGTAGTGAGGCACGTGGTTGGGTGTGCGAATGAGAGCACACCTGTGATTGTCACAGAGGAGGTGACCTAGGAGGGGGCGCGAAGAGGTGTGTTGGTGAGGTGTGCGACCAACGAATGTGTGCCAAAGTGTTCGGTGGTCAGGTGTGTGACCAAGGCTGTGAGTGGAATGGGTGTACCTGGGTGTGTAAGGAAAGGTACGAGGAGCATGGAAACGGCTGGATGTGTGAGCAAGGAACGGGCTGCGGGGTGTAAGCGTCCAGGTGAAGCATCGACGGTAACCGGTTTAGAGGTTAGAGCGACTTTTAGCCGAATCGGGCCCTCGGTGCGTGCTGGGCCTCGCTTTGAACGGCCGCGTCCGTGCTCCACTAAGCGGAGCGGGCAGCCCGATAGAAAGGGTCGTCATGGCGACCACTTTTTGTTGAGGCAGTCCGGCAGGTCGAGATCGGGACATTGGATGGCTCCACGCCGAGGTGGTGCGTGGGATCTCGGCCCGGGTAAGCCCCCGTCCCTGCCCCGAATGCCGGACGCATCCAGCGGCCGGCACAAAACAACCAGCATTCATGGCTTGGCTTTACGAAGCCGGGCTTTGGACAGGAATTGGCGCACCGAGAGGCATTAGTGAGTAGACTGGGTGATGAGGTTAGTGTTTTGGACACAAAATTAGAGAAAAACAAAATTTGATGATTGGCAAGGGATTGGCAGTAGTGATTGGCAGATGATGGGTAGTGATTGGCCAAATTTTTGATTTGTTGAAATTTGATGTGCAAAATTGGTAGTGAGCGATGGGCCCGGTGGGTAAGGGGGGCATCCTTGCCACCCTTCCCATATGGTGGGGCAAATGCGCAATAGCTTATGGGGTGTATGGCAGTGAAAACTAGCACGGGTGGGTTAGGATATTGGTAGGGATCTAGCGAAGATGACATTAGGTGACGTTAAGGTTAGTTAGTGACTGATACCTGTAGTGGGGACGCAGGTAGATTAGTGTGGATTATAATGACGTGGGAGCGCAATAGTTTAAAGGGACGACGATGGGAAGCGCAAGTTTCAGAAGGGAGTAGTTAGCTGAAATGATGCCGTGTGTGTGTGAGAATTGAACAGGTGTGATTGCACAGGTGTGCAACTGGACAGGTGTGTGGAACAGTGTGTGAGTAATGAGTGTTGTGGATCAGCGCGAATGCGCTTGGGGAGAGAAGGGTGCAGGTGGCACCAGGTGTGAGAGCACAGGTGTGCAAGTACAGGTGTGTGGAGAGAGTTGGAGTAAGTGGTACGGAGTGGTGTGCATGGTGCGAAGGTGTGGATGGGGGAAGAGTGGACCCCTTTCACGAGTACCCGGGGCGGGAAGTGTAAGTGTTAGGTAGAGGGTATAGGTAAATTGTGGGTGGATATTGGCATTTGTGGTGCGGTTGCAGAATGGTATTGTGGATGGGTGCATTAGTGTTGTGGAAATGGCTGGGCGTGTAGCCTGTTAGTGTGTGTAGTTGGTTGGGCACTCCACCACTGTGAGGATGTCGGCCAGGTGAGGCCGCAGGTGGGCTCTGGGAGCCGTTAGTGTCAGTGGGTGCCTGAGGATCCCGGGTGTGGATCGGGCAGCCCAGTGCCAGAGAGGGCACCGAGTGGGGAGAGCGCCAGAGGGCCTTCCCCAGGTAGATAGGTTAGGGTAAGGAGCAGGTAAGCTCGGAGGCAACTGCAGTGGTGGAGGTGTGCAGGTGGGTAGACCCGCTGGGAGAGGTACACGCCACAGCCCAGAAATTGTGCGAGGGCACCGGGAGATGAATCGGGGGAGTGAGACCCCAAATTGAAAAGCACCACAGTTTGGTCAATGGGAATTGGTTTTTAGAACCCATAGTGTAAGAGGGCCAATGGTTTGGCAGGAGAAAGACCCCGGGTAGTGTAAAGTTGTTAAAGTCATTTAGGAAATAGTTAGGATTGATGAACCTGTCGCACCATACGCAGCCACTTAGCTGTGGTGATGATGACTCCACACCTGTGTTTTCTTTGTTTTGTTGCAGGAAATGAGATTGCTGTGGATTGGTGAGACGCATCACGACGTGGATGAGACATTGGGGTGATTCCATCTCTCCCTCCCTAGGA